>NC_061061.1:832136-957136 GCF_021917145.1 Hypomesus transpacificus | reverse complement strand
CAGTGTCCTTCTCCATTCCCCGCTGACGCCTCCGTCTCCCAGGGTGCACTGCTGTGTCGCTCCCAGGCCCTGGGTGGACAGCAGAGACAGAGCTGTGACCTCATCTGTCACCATGGCTACGACAGTGCCCTTCCTGTCAAGCGCTTCCTGTGTGATGTCGACACCCAGACGTGGCTGGAGGACGCCCCACTGCCTCAAGCCTGCCAGAGTAACTCACCCTGACCCCAGAGCCCTGACCCCCTGAGCCCTGACTCTGCCAGTTTAACTCACCCCTGACCCATCCTAACCACATGTGTGTATGTGTGTGTGTTCCAGAGGTCCAGGTGTACCAAACAGTGCAGTCCTCTGTGCTAGTCCAGCTGTCTCTCTCTGAGTCTGCACAGCCCTGCTCCTCCTCCAGCCTGCAGGCTTCCCTGCTCACAGACATGAGAGCCCAGGGGCTCTGCAGCCTGCAGGTGTGTGTGTGTGATCCTGTCCTCTGTGTAGCTGTCTCCAGGCGTGTGTGTGTGTGATTCTGTCCTCTGTGTAGCTGTCTCCAGGTGTGTGTGTGTAATCCTGTCCTCTGTGCAGCTGTCTCCAGGTGTGTGTGATCCTGTCCACTGTGCAGCTGTCTCCAGGTGTGTGTGTGTGTGTGTGGGTGTAATCCTGTCCTCTGTGCAGCTGTCTCCAGGTGTGTGTGTGTGATCCTGTCTTCTGTGTGTAGCTGTCTCCAGGTGTGTGTGTGTGATTCTGTTCTCTGTGTGCAGCTGTCTCCAGGTGTGTGTGTGTGATCATGTCTTCTGTGCAGCTGTCTCCAGGTGTGTGTTTGTAATCCTGTCCTCTGTGCAGCTGTCTCCAGGTGTGTGTGTGTGATTCTGTCCTCTGTGTGTAGCTGTTTCCAGGTGTGTGTGTGTGATCCTGTCCTCTGTGTGTAGCTGTCTCTAGGTGTGTGTGATCCTGTCCTCTGTGTGTAGCTGTCTCCAGGTGTGTGTGTGTGATCCTGTCTTCTGTGTGCAGCTGTCTCCAGGTGTGTGTGTGTGATCCTGTCTTCTGTGTGCAGCTGTCTCCAGGTGTGTGTGTGTGATCCTGTCTTCTGTGTGCAGCTGTCTCCAGGTGTGTGTGTGGGATCCTGTCCTCTGTGTGTAGCTGTCTCCAGGTGTGTGTTTGTGATTCTGTCCTCTGTGTGTAGCTGTCTCCCCCAGGGTCCTCGGTGTCTGTGTGTGAAGAGGACTCGGTGCGTGTGGAGTGTGTGAGCGAGGGGCGGGGTCACGCTGGAGGTCACCTGGAGGGCGTCTCTGCTCGACCTCCCGGTCGCCGCGCTGCCTGACCTCCACGACATCGGTGAGGAGACTCACAGAGCACCCATCAGACAGCACTAACAGAGCACCCATCAGACAGCACTAACAGAGCACCCATCAGACAGCACTAACAGAGCACCCATCAGACAGCACTAACAGAGCACCCATCAGACAGCACTAACAGAGCACCCATCAGACAGCACTAACAGAGCACCCATCAGACAGCACTAACAGAGCACCCATCAGACATCACTAACTGAGCACCCATCAGACAGCACTAACAGAGCACCCATCAGACAGCACTAACAGAGCACCCATCAGACAGCACTAACCGAGCACCCATCAGACAGCACTAAAAGAGCACCCATCAGACAGCACTAACAGAGCACCCATCAGACGAGCACTAACAGAGCACCCATCAGACAGCATGTGTAACCCATCTCTCTCTCCAGACGTAGCTCTGGGTGAGGCCAGGCTCCAGGCAGGACTACTGGGGCTTCTGGGTAGGGCGCCGTATCACTCTATCGTGACCTCAGACCCTCAAGTGGCCTTCACCTCTCCCCCCACCTTCGGCTGCTCCCCTGGGTACCAGCCTGGTACAGCGAGCACCGGCTGTGGTACGTCCCCCCATCTCTCTCTCTCTCTCTCTCTCTCTCTCTCTCTCTCTCTCTCTCTCTCTCTCTCTCTCTCTCTCTCTCTCTCTCTCTCTCTCTCTCTCGCCGCTCTCTCTCTCTCTCTCTCTCTCTCTCTCTCTCTCTCTCTCTCTCTCTCTCGCGCTCTCTCTCTCTCTCTCTCTCCCACTCTGGATAGACACTTTCTCTCTCTATCTGTCTCTTCCTCTCTCTACCACCCTGTAGGGATGCTCTCTCCCTCTCTCTCTACCACCCTGTAGAGATGCTCTCTCTCCCTCTCTCTCTACCACCCTGTAGAGATGATCTCCCTCTCTCTCTCTATCTCTTTCTCCACACCTCTGCTCTCCCCCCCTCTCTCTAACGTTCTCTTTTTATTTCTCTCTCTTCCCATCCCTCCCCAGTGCTGTGTCCTGCAGGTGCGTTCTCCAGCAGGGGTGTGTGTAGGCCCTGTCCCCCGGGCTCCTACCAGGAAGAAGGGGGTCAGAACTTCTGCAGCCCCTGTCCCAGAGACAGCACCACGGCTGCAGCCGGAGCATCCTCTAAGAAACACTGTAAGAAGCTAGCTTACCCGCTAGTAAACACAGTGAGGGGCTAGGCTAACCGCTAGTAAACACAGTGAGGGGCTAGGCTAACTGCTAGTTAACACTGTGAGGGGATAAGCACTAGTAAACACAGTGAGGGGCTAGGCTAACCGCTAGTTAACACTGTGAGGGGCTAACCGCTAGTTAACACTGTGAGGGGCTAAGCGCTAGTAAACACAGTGAGGGGCTAGGCTAACCGCTAGTTAACACTGTGAGGGGCTAAGCGCTAGTAAACACAGTGAGGGGCCAGGCTAACCGCTAGTTAACACTGTGAGAGGTCAACCGCTAGTTAACACTGTGAGAGGCTAATAACGAATCTCACATAGTGAGGCATGAACTGCTTATCTCTCTCTCTCTCTCTCTCTCTCTCTCTCTCTCTCTCTCTCTCTCTCTCTCTCTCTCACGTGTGTGTGTGTGTGTGTGTACCCGGCAGGCATGACAGAGTGCCAGCGCAAAGGACTACAGTGTTCTGAGAGAGGGGACTTCCTGTTGGCCCAGAAGGACTTCCTGTCAGGGAGATGGGTGTGTGTGACGGCCGGGGGGGCGGAGCTAGCGTGGACAAATAGGGAGGAGCCTCTGTCTGAGGATGAGTGTAAAGGTACCTCAACTGTCCAGGAGGAGGAAGTGGTTTAGCAAGACAGACAACAGATACAAGAGGAGTTTCAGTATGTCCTGTGTGTGTGTGTGTGTGCGTGTGTGTGTGTGTGTGTGTGCGCAGTGCTGGGAGGGTTTGAAGACGTTCCCACATCCAGACTCATCCTGGAAGCTGAAGACTCACACCTGATCAGATCCCAGTCTTCTAACACCACCCTGGAGACACATCTCCACACCTGCGTTCAAGGTGCCAGTAAAACACAGGCTGCTCTCTCCTCCTGCCCCCTCTCCTCCCTTCTCATCCTCTCTCCTCTTCGCTCCTCTCTCTTCTCTCTCCTCTCCTCTATCCTCAACAACCACACCCTCTTGTGGTTTACTGCTTTATTAAAATATCTTATGAAGAATGATGAACTGAAGCTGATTGAATATTGATAATCTTACGAAGCCCTATGGATATTGCACATTTGTTAAAACTTGATGTTTGAGTGTTGGTCAGTGGTTGAATGGTGCTGCATGTTGTGGTGTCCCAGCGTGTGCTCAGGAGCAGAGCTGCCACCACCTGGCAGTGTCCTCAGCAGGGGGCCAGGCTCACTGTGAGCTCTACAGCCAGCAGCCCTCCAACCTGCACTGCAACACCTCCGACCAGGTACGCTCTCTCCTGGAGACCAGGTACGCTCTCTCCTGGAGACCAGGTACGCAGTCTCCTGGAGACCAGGTACACTCTCTCCTGGAGACCAGGTACACTCTCTCCTGGACATCAGGTCTCCTAGGTACTCTGTCTGAACCTTGACCTTCTCTGACCTCCAGACCAGAGGGTTTCTGGGTAATCCTGAAGCGGCCATGTTTAAGAGGCTTCGCTGCTACCTGAGGGTGAGGGGCGGAGCCGGAGGAGACCTGCTGGTCCTCAGAAAGAAAGGTAGTCACCTTTCCACACACACACACCCATACCAACACACACACACACACACATGCCAACACACACATACACACTGACACACACACACACACACACACAGGCAATGCAGCAATCGGTAGTAATGAAGCAATGTAGTACAGTATCTCATCCCAACACACACTCGAAGCCCTAGTCCTTCAGAACCAGCCTGCAGGTCTACCCCCCCCTGCTGGAGTACAGATGTAACAGCACCCTCCTCCCCCAGGTCAGGAGGTCGCCCTGCAGAGCGGCTTTGAGAGGATGCCGTTCCGCAAGCTGACCTCGGGGGTGTACCGGACGGTGGTGTTCCCCGCGGAGGGAGCCAGTCTCACGGACGCACAGCGCTTCTGTCAGGACGCGTGCAGCTCAGACTCCTGCTGTGAAGGCTTCCTGCTCAACGCCAACGTCCTGGACGGAGGTAGGGCTAGGGTAGCCATGGAGACGCTCTGGAGGAACGTTTAACATCCGACTCTTTTAAGTTTTCTCTTTTAAGATCCAACTTCTTAAGTTTTTACACTTCCTAACGTTACCTCTCCCCGTGTCTTCTTTCACCCCCTATCCCCTCCCCCTATCCCCTCCCAGGCAGTATCATGTGTGGTCTGGTGCGTTCGCCCTCGGTCCTCCAGTGTTCGGAGGGGGACTGGGATGTGTCTGGGCTAGCCAGCTCTACCCGGGTCTGTGGCGCTGGGCTCACCTACGACCAGGACCACAAGAGCTTCATCTTCAATTTTGGAGGACAGAACTTTGTTATCAGTAAGAGACACAGCTCACCTCACTTTACGGCTAAACCTCACCCTGGTCCTCCTCTCCTTTCTCCTCTCCCTCCTCCTGCTCCTCCCTCCTCCTGCTCCTCTCCCTCCTCCTGCTCCTCCTCCTCTCCCTCCTCCTCTCCCTCCTCCTCTCCCTCCTCCTGCTCCTCCCTCCTCCTGCTCCTCTCCCTCCTCCTCCTCCTG
The DNA here is from genome assembly GCF_021917145.1 of Hypomesus transpacificus. Lineage (NCBI taxonomy): Eukaryota > Metazoa > Chordata > Actinopteri > Osmeriformes > Osmeridae > Hypomesus > Hypomesus transpacificus. The sequence goes on along the minus strand of NC_061061.1, from coordinate 952,165 downwards.
CTCCTCTCCCTCCTCCTCTCCCTCCTCCTCTCCCTCCTCCTGCTCCTCTCCCTCCTCCTGCTCCTCTCCCTCCTCCTCTCCCTCCTCCTCTCCCTCCTCCTGCTCCTCTCCCTCCTCCTGCTCCTCTCCCTCCTCCTGCTCCTCTCCCTCCTCCTCTCCCTCCTCCTGCTCCTCCTCCTCTCCCTCCTCCTGCTCCTCCTCCTCTCCCTCCTCCTCTCCCTCCTCCTCTCCCTCCTCCTGCTCCTCTCCCTCCTCCTCCTCCTGCTCCCACTCCTCCGCCCCCTCATGTTGGGATGTGGGATGTTGGTTTCATGTTGGTGTTTCATGTTGGTGTTTCATGTTGGTGTTTCATGTTGGTGTTTCATGTTGGTGTTTCATGTGGGTGTTTCATGTTGGTGTTTCATGTGGGTGTTTCATGTGGGTGTGTGTTGCAGCGGATGCAGCATTGCCAGCGTCCAGTAAGAACAAGACTGACTACCAGGCTAGCATTATCATCTTCCAGGCCATCTACCTCCACACAGGTACCACAGCACACACACACACACTACCTCCACACAGGTACCACAGCACACACACACACACACTACCTCCACACAGGTACCACAGCACACACACACACACTACCTCCACACAGGTACCACAGCACACACACACACTTCTGCTTTATAAATATACAGTTTAAGAACATAATCATGTAAATAAGATAAATGGATTCTAATATCCTTGAAGTATGTTTTTTGGTGCCACACTACAAATGCTCACTTGCACTGTGCCTTCCTGTGTCAGGTGTGGGGAACAGTACAGACGTCTCCAGCACCTGTGTGGGGGGTCAACCCACCCCAGACCCCCCAATGACAGGTGAGTACCCGCCCCCACACACACACTCCTCCTAGCGGGTCAGTCAGGGGTCAGGGGTCAGGGGTCAGGGTGGTGACCCTGAGCTTGCTGTGTTCCCAGCTGCGGTCTCAGAGGCGTTTGAGCGTCTCGAGGTCAGCGATGTTCTGGAGGAACCAGACAGGAACGTGCCTCATCTTCTCTACTTCATCTCCAAACACACCTTCTCTCCTCGCAACGCCCTGCTCTGGTGCCAGACACGTGTGTACCTGAGGCCCACACACACACACACACATGCACCCGTCACACAAAGTCACACACATACACCACTGTCAAAACCACTGCATAATGTGTGTTTGTGTTCGTGAATGCGTGTGTATTTTTATGTACGGTGTGTGTATGTACGGTGTGTGTGTGTGTGTACGGTGTGTGTGTGTGTACGGTGTGTGTGTGTGTACGGTGTGTGTGCGTGTGTGTATGGTGTGTGTGTGTGTCCCAGGCTGCCAGGAGGAGGAGCAGTGTTCTGTGCTGGATGTGAGGAGTGAGGGAGACAGGTTCTACAGCTGCTCCCTCTACCCTGACCCCCGGGTGTGTGGAGGCTACGACACGCCTCTGAGGCAGCCCTGCCTCCCCCGCCTCCCCCAGCCTCTCCACAACCCCCACATCAAGAAGGGTGAGTACACCCTCCTGCAACCACTCCTCCGTCGCCTCCCCCAGTCTTACCCACAGCCCCCACATCAAGAAGGGTGAGCATGCCTGTGTGTGTGTGTGTGTGTGAGAGCAGTGGACCTGTCCGGAGGGGTGAAGAGCTTCTACAGGCGTGTGTCCTTCAGGAAGATGGTGTCCTACTCTGTCCGCAGCCGTGTCAGCCTGTCAGCCAACACCCTGACAGACAGGTAGGACTGTACCCTAACACTACCCAACACCCTGACAGACAGGTAGGACTGTACCTTAACACTACCTTAACACTACCTCAACACCCTGACAGACAGGTAGGACTGTACCCTAACACTACCCAACACCCTGACAGACAGGTAGGACTGTACCTTAACACTACCTTAACACTACCTCAACACCCTGACAGACAGGTAGGACTGTACCCTAACACTACCCCAACACCCTGACAGACAGACAGGACTGTACCTCAACACTACCCCAACACTACCTTCAGACTGTGCCTTAACACCATACAACCTTCATACTAGATTCATACTGTACTGTACTCAGCACTACCTCAATATTGTAACCATGACAACCTTTTACAGCTTCATGGAATGTGAGAGACGGTGTGATGAGGATCCATGTTGCCGTGGCATCGGATATGTTAGAGACAGGAAGTCTCCAGGTCAGTTGTGATTGGTTGGTTAGACGGAGTCAGGAAGATGTGGAATGGCGATTTATTGATGTGTGTGTGTGTCTCTACACGTGTGTGTGTGTCCAGTGTAGTGTGGTTTGCACGGTTAAGATTAGCAATACTTAGTTTATAATAAAGTATAGTAGTTCTTGGGGGCACCACCTCTGTTTCGTGAAAGGGACAGAGGAAACCTTGTTTAATAATATTGAATAATAGCACTCGTAATAATCAGTCTAATCTTAAGTAGGGAATTCTATGAAAGTAGAGCAGATCATATAACGTGAGAGATACGCGAGTATTATACACAATGATTTATTTAAGAGAATGTAATTATAGTGAACACATACCAGATAAGTTATGGGTTAGTTGGGCTAAATCAGTACAGTAGGCCTAAATTCTAATGAGAGCGCACTACACAATGGCTGCGTAGAGCGCGTGTGGAGGGGGAGGGGAGAGAGAAAGTGAGGAAGAGGTACAGAGGAAGAGGCTTCTATAGTAACAATGGACGATCAATAGCAACTGACCTAACGATGGTCAAGTTAAATAATTTGTAAAATACAATCAAACATCGACAATTCAATCACAACATGCCAATATGTCACAAGTAAGAAATATTGCAAATCGCAGTTACTTTTGTCGGTTTGAAGAACGGAGTCAATGGTTCGTTATATCCAACGAATAGGAAACGGAATCTCTCGTCAAAGTTCCGGGCGCAAAGTGAATGTGCAGGTTATGAGGTAAAGGTTAGAGAGTGACGCGTTCACCCCAAGTTAATCCTACGAACAAGCGGGGGTGATTGTACGTTTGGCGACTTTATACTCCAAACTACAGGGGGTCATCCGTGTGAAGGTGACCTCTCTCATTGGTCAGTTACTTCCACCTGGGCGTCGTCTTGAGATCTGCCCAGAGGTGTGAAGTGGCTGATAGTTTCAATTTCATTATCTCAAATGTCCATGAAATGCTTAAACTTCAGAATAGAGCAATACAACGTTCATAACTGGTTTTGTTAGTATGATACAATTATTTTGATATCAAGATTGACTGATTTACTATATCTGAAGGGGAGTTATAATCAAACATCAATTAAACACGTTCTAGGTAAATGAGAAAACACACATTATAACACATCGACTACTGTCATTGAATTAGTGTCCATGAGCCATGTAGTCCTTGAGAAATATGTTTGTAAATCCACGAAAGAAAGTTCTCCCTTATACTCCATTGTCTGATACTGTGTGACCATGTGGTCTCTGTTCCTGACCCCATGCTGGGTCAGGGCTTTGAAGCATCTTCTGGGAGATAAGGACAAAGGGGGAAGGACCCTTCCCCCTTTTCGGGGGTTGGAGAAAGGTGTGGATGGTACCAAGCTTTGTCTGTTGACTCTCTGCTACACCAGGGATGGAGGTGCTGTGCCTGACCCTGGTGAGCCTGGGGATCCAGACGTGCCGGGAGGAGGAGGAGGGGGAGGGGGGGTCGTCCTGGCGTGTGCAGGACTGCAGCCCTTCAGGGGTGGACACCAGTGTGGAGCCCTACGGCTGGTACGAGAAACCAGGTGAGCCTGATCCCTGACCCCTTAACCTGACCCTAACATCTGAGCCCTCACCCTGACCCCTTAACCTGACCCTAACATCTGAGCCCAAGCCCTGACCCCTGACCCCTGACTGGTCACCAGTGTGTTCTTCTCCATCCTGTATGATGGAGGACGTTGTTTCCCCCCACAGTGAACCAGTGGACTAAGTCTCCTGCTCTGTGCCCCAAGTTTGAGCTCCGTGCTCCTTCCATCAACGGTGAGAGATTAGAGTGTCTAACTAGAGGAACCATGGTTCTATTCTCATTAATGAATTCCTTTAAAAGCACCACATCATGTTGAAACAAGATGTATAATGTCCTGTCTTTCACTCCCCTCCTTCTCTGTCTTCTTTCTCCTCTCCTCTCCTCTCCTCTCCTCTCCTCTCCTCTCCTCTCCTCTCCTCTCCTCTCCTCTCCTCTCCTCTCCTCTCCTCTCCTCTCCTCTCCTCTCCTCTCCTCTCCTCTCCTCCCCTCCCCTCCCCTCCCCTCCCCTCCCCTCCCCTCCTCAGTGAGTATGGAGGGGTGGAGGCTGTTAGGGGGTTCTTCTGTGCTGGTGGACCCCTCTCTCTCCACCTACGACGTGCTTTACCTCAGCCAGGACATCTCAGAGGACCTGCAGAGGGCCACCGCCTGGTGTCTCTCTGGTGAGCACACAGCCCTCCCTGTGTGTGGTGTGTGTATTCTGTGTGTGTGGTGTGTGGTGTGTGTGTGGTGTGTGGTGTAGTGTATTCTGTGTGGTGTGTGTGGTGTGTGTGTGGTGTGTGGTGTAGTGTATTCTGTGTGGTGTGTGTGTGTGTGTGTGACTGACGTGTCTCCCTGCTCAGCGTGTGAGGAGGCGGAGTCTTGTGTGGCGGTGACGGTGAGGAGGGTGGAGTCAGCAGTGCGCTGCGTCCTGTACCCAGACACAAGCACCTGTGGCCCCGCCCCCCAGGCACTGCACTGCAGGCTGGTCGTCAGGGAGACCGCCCCCCTCGTCTACCTGAGAGGTGGGTCTAAACGATGCTGAGGTTAGGGTCAGGGTCAAGTTAGGGTCATGTTAGAGTTAGGTCAGGTTAGGGTCATGTTAATGTTAGGGTCAGGTTAGGGTTAGGTCAGGTTAGGGTTAGGTCAGGGTCATGTTAGTGTTAGGGTCAGGTTAGGGTTAGGTCAGGTTAGGGTTGGGTCAGGTTAGGGTCGGCTTAGTGTTAGCCTTAACTACGTCGTAAAACATATTTACTAAAGAAAAAGATTTTGCCATCAACCCCCCCCACCCCCTGAACTGCCAGCAAACCCCACCCTACCACCTTAACAAACACATTTCCTGTGGGAAGGCTGTGATCAGGTGTAAGTGAAACTCTTGTGTTCAGTTCCAAACCCAACAGGGGCTTCAGCAGCAACATCAGTGTTCATCCCGGGGCACGGAATGCTCCTGGGCGTCGCCAGGACAACGGCTCTGGGATCAGACAGGAAGACAGTTATCCAGTTCCTGGGAGTTCCGTATGCCCGTCCTCCTATAGGAGCGCGGCGTTTCAGCGCCCCGGAGCCGGCCGTGTGGAGCGGAACGTGGAACGCCACGGTACCCCGGTGAGTGGGCCCCACATCACCCTGTTGTTGATCTACTTCAGGGCTAACCTGCTGCTGTTGATATATCCCTCAGGGCTAACCAGCTGTTGTTGATCTACCTCAGGGCTAACCAGCTGCTGTTGATCTACCTCAGGGCTAACCTGCCGCTGTTGATCTACCTCAGGGCTAACCTGCTGCTGTTGATCTACCTCAGGGCTAACCTGCTGCTGTTGATCTACCTCAGGGCTAACCTGCTGCTGTTGATCTACCTCAGGGCTAACCTGCTGCTGTTGATCTACCTCAGGGCTAACCTGCTGTTGTTGATCTACTTCAGGGCTAACCTGCTGCTGTTGATCTACCTCAGGGCTAACCTGCTGCTGTTGATCTACCTCAGGGCTAACCTGCTGCTGTTGATCTACTTCAGGGCTAACCTGCTGCTGTTGATCTACTTCAGGGCTAACCTGCTGCTGTTGATCTACTTCAGGGCTAACCTGCTGCTGTTGATCTACCTCAGGGCTAACCAGATGTTATTGTTGTTGTTGTTCAGAGCGAGCTGCCTGCAGCCTGGCGACCTGGAGACCTCAGCCTCCAGTGAGGACTGTCTCTACCTCAACATCTTTGTCCCCAGCGGCATCGTGAGTCAAACTTAGTCAAATCTAGTGTCTGCAGGTGGAACCCACCATCATTGATTTAATCTGCCAAAGTCTCTCCATCTCACCCAGTTGTGTGTGGGTGTGTGTGTATGTGTGTGCGTGTGTTGCTGCCATGGTGACAGAAGGGGAGCACTGCTGTGTTAGTCTTCTTCTACAACCCCTCCAGTCCAGCCAATCACAGCTCACCTGGTCTGCTAGATGCCTCTCACCTGGCTGCCGTGGGCAACATTGTCGTGGTAACAGCCCACACCAGGGTGGCAGCTCTGGGATTCCTCAGAATAGGTACACACACACACACACACACACACACACACGCATCACATAAAAGCATCACACACACATGACATACCCAGACAGACATACGTGTCACTTGCGTTTATGATTAAGTGCATTTGTAATGTGTGTGTGTTTGCGTGCGTGTGTGTGCAGGCTCCGCCCTGCCAGGTAACTACGGCCTGCAGGACCAGCGGGCTGCTCTGCTCTGGGTTCAGGAGCACGTGGCTCGGCTGGGCGGAGACCCCAGGAGGGTGACCGTGGGGGCGGAGAGGGGCGGAGCTGACGTCACCAGCCTCCACCTGCTGTCCTCCCAGACTCCGCCCCTCTTCCAGCGCATGCTGCTCATGGTGCGTCCCTCCTCCTCTCTCACCATCTCACTGTAGCACTATCACACCATTTCACTCTCTCACTCTCTCATTCCAGCACTCTCTAACTCTCCCAGCGTAACGTTAGGGCTCAGGTGTGTGTGTTCTAGTCCACGGTGTGTGTGTTTGTGGTGTTAGGAGTGTGTGCGTGTGTGTTTGAGCTGTTAGGAGTGTGTGTGCTTTTGTTGTGGGGCTTGTGGAGCTTTTGTTCTTACCTGTGTGTGTATCTGGTTGTGTGTGTGTTTTCGTGAGTGTGTGTGTCTGGTTGTGTGTGTATCTGGTTGTGCGTGTGTTTTCGTGAGTGTGTGTGTCTGGTTGTGTGTGTGTCTGGTTGTGTGTGTGTGTTTCTGGTTGTGTGTGTGTGTGCTCCGCAGGGTGGCTCTGTGTTCTCCCCCTCCCTGCTGCTGGGTGATGCTGAGGCCCAAGCCCAGGCCCAGCTCCAGGCCCTGGCCCTGGCCCGCCAGCTGGACTGCCCCACCTCTGACCCCAACCCGCTCATGTTCTGTCTGAGGGCGGTCCCTGCTCGCGTGCTCAACGCTGCCCAGACCAAGGTAGGTCAGGCTAGTCTTGTCCAAGGTAGGTCAGGCTAGTCTTGTCCAAGGTAGGCCAGGCTAGTCTTGTCCAAGGTAGGCCAGGTTAGTCCAGACCCAGGTAGACCAGGCTGGTCTAGTCCAGTCCACACCACGATAGACAAGACTAGTCCAGACAAAATTTGGCTAGTCTAGTCCAAGATAGGCTTATGTGGTAGGCCTTGTGCCTTATTATGTGTGTGTACGTGTCTGTGTTGTGTGTATGTGTCTGTGTTGTGTGTATGTGTCTGTGTTGTGTGTATGTGTCTGTGTTGTGTGTATGTGTCTGTGTTGTGTGTATGTGTCTGTGTTGTGTGTGTGTGTTATGTATGTGTGTGTCCCAGCTCCTGGCGGTGAGTGGACCCCTGCAGGCGTGGTCTCCGGTGGTAGATGGGCTGCAGGTGGCGGCCGGCCCCAAGGGGGCGCTGCAGAGCTCTGGACCCCACACTGTCGACCTCCTGCTGGGCTCCTCAGCTCACGACGGCCTCATCAGCAGAGCCAGGAACATCAAGGTAAGCAGGACCCAGGCTCTCTAGTAGCCCTCCTCAGGACCCAGACTCTCTAGTAGCCTTCCTCTGGACCCAGACTCTCTAGTAGCCCTCCTCAGGACCCAGGCTCTCTCTAGTAGCCCTCCTCTGGACCCAGACTCTCTCTAGTAGCCCTCCTCAGGACCCAGGCTCTCTAGTAGCCCTCCTCTGGACCCAGACTGTCTAGTAGCCCTCCTCAGGACCCAGGCTCTCTAGTAGCCCTCCTCAGGACCCAGGCTCTCTCTAGTAGCCCTCCTCTGGACCCAGACTCTCTAGTAGCCCTCCTCTGGACCCAGACTCTCTAGTAGCCCTCCTCAGGACCCAGGCTCTCTCTAGTAGCCCTCCTCTGGACCCAGACTCTCTCTAGTAGCCCTCCTCAGGACCCAGACTCTCTAGTAGCCCTCCTCAGGACCCAGGCTCTCTAGTAGCCCTCCTCTGAACCCAGACTCTCTCTAGTAGCCCTCCTCTGGACCCAGACTCTCTCTAGTAGCCCTCCTCAGGACCCAGACTCTGTCTAGTAGCCCTCCTCTGGACCCAGACTCTCTAGTAGCCCTCCTCTGGACCCAGACTCTCTAGTAGCCCTCCTCAGGACCCAGGCTCTCTCTAGTAGCCCTCCTCTGGACCCAGACTCTCTCTAGTAGCCCTCCTCTGGACCCAGACTCTCTCTAGTAGCCCTCCTCTGGACCCAGACTCTCTCTAGTAGCCCTCCTCAGGACTCAGACTCTCTGTAGTAGCCCTCCTCTGGACCCAGGCTCTCTAGTAGCCCTCCTCAGGACCCAGGCTCTCTAGTAGCCCTCCTCAGGACCCAGACTCTGTCTAGTAGCCCTCCTCAGGACCCAGGCTTTCTCTAGTAGCCCTCCTCAGGACCCAGACTCCCTCTAGTAGCCCTCCTCAGGACCCAGACTCCCTCTAGTAGCCATCCTCTGGACCCAGGCTCTCTCTAGTAGCCCTCCTCAGGACCCAGGCTCTCTAGTAGCCCTCCTCAGGACCCAGACTCTCTCTAGTAGCCCTCCTCCCCTCTCCCCTTCCTCCCTCCCCCTCACCTCCCCCTCACCACTCTCTCCTCCACTATCCTAGCTGACCCTGACCATGATCTTGACCTTAGCTGACCTCCCTTCCTTGCCTCTGCAGAACTTTGAGCAGCTGCAGGGCCGAGCGGACAGCAAGACGGCCTTCTACCAGGCTCTGTCAGAGTCCCTTGGCGGGAGGGAAGCCAGCGTCCTGGTGAAGGAGGCAGCCACCTGGTTCTACTCCCTGCAGCACTCACCCACCCCCTCCGGCTACAACCTGTTCTCACAAGCTCTCAACAACGCCACCAGGTGAGCAGGTCTGGGGGCTGTTGTGTCTGTGTGTGTGTATGACAGCACAGCTGAACTAGAACTGAAGGTGTTTGAACACCTACCGAGTTGTTGACCTCCCTCTCCATCTCATCTCTTCCACCATGCTTTCTCTCCTCTCTGTTTCTATGTTCTCTCCATTTTTCCCATCTCTCTCCTTTGGCCTCTTCCCCCTTTTCTATGTCTCATCTCTCTTCCTCTCTCACTCTCGCTCTCCTCTTTCCCTTTTTCCCTCCTCTCTTTATTCTTGCCACTCCTGCCTCTCCTCTCCTTACCTCTCCTGACCTATATTCTCCTCTTCCTCTCTCCTATTCTCTTCTTGTCTTCTTCCTCTCTTCTCCTCTTCTCTTCCTGTCTTCTTCAGGGATCTCTTCATAGTGTGCCCCATAGTAAAGATGGCAGCCACCTGGGCAGCCAACAGCAGGTCCAAAGTGTTCCAGTACCACGTACCCGGGAGCTCAGCCCAGACCAGGTCAGCCCCTTCAACTGAGTGTGTGTCTGGGTCTGGTATGTGTGTTTGCATGTGTCTGATGTATGTGTGTCATTATGTGTTTGTGTGTGTGCATGTGCCTGATGTGTGTGTATATATATATGTGTGTGTCAGTGCATAAATTGATCATATTCCAGCTTGCCACCTTCTTAGTGCTGATGTGTGCTTTTGTCGTTGTCATTGATGTTGTTGTTGTTGTCGTGTCCAGCGGCCCTGCAGACGTTCCCCTAGACGTCCAGTACGTGTTTGGAGTCCCTCACCACCCAGCTTCCTCCCACAGCTTCACCTCCTCAGAGAGACAGCTCTCCCTCCAGATCACCAGCTACATCGCTAACTTCATCCACTCTGGGTAAACTAGCCAACTAGCTAACTTCATCCACTCTGGGTAAACTAGCCAACTAGCTAACTGGATCCACTCTGGGTCAACTAGCCAACTAGCTAGCTGTACAGGCTGTGGGAGGTCATTTGTATTTATTGGTATTTATGGTTCATGGTCATGGTTTTCACAAACCTTGACCAGTGATGTTGTCATCAACACACAGTGTTCCAGAGGGTGTGCTGTGTGCTGTGAAAGTGTGCTCAGCAGGTATCCTGTTCCTCCTTCACAGGGACCCTAACCAGGCCCACCCAGCCTCCCTGGCCCCCCCCAGCCCAGCGCTGCCTCCCTGGCCCCGCGTCCTGCCCCTGCCTGGGGGGGCGCTCTCCAAAGAGCTGGCCGCGGGGCTCCGGGACCTCCAGGGCCTGCACAGAGAGGCCTGCTCCTTCTGGACGGACTACATACCTGCGCTCAGCTCAGCCACAGGTGGGACACCAGGCCTTGCCTCTAACCAGAACAGCCAAGCCGCTTTTCTCTACTTAGTGTGGATAGGGGTCAAATGATCACTGCTCGGCGCTTCTAGTGTTAACCCTCACACACACTGTCCTCATATACTGTGTCAGATAAATAGATATATTGTATATACCAAGCTCTGCTTTTAACCCTTGCTTGATGTTAATATAGATGTAATAGATATCTATATATAGCAATATAACGTGTGATTTGTGTTTCAGCCAAGCTGTCTGGAGATGGTCTGGGCTCCGCTCCTCCTCCTCCTCGTCCCACACTGACACAGCAGCAGTCCAGCCCACCGGCCCCTCAGACCAGCAGCCCGCCCAAGACCGAGAAGGACGCATACAGTTAGACTCCTCCCCTCCTCGCCACGGTTGCCACGGACAACACCTACTAGTACCTTCAAGTCACATTACGCTGCTGTCACTGTTCTTATTTCTCAATCACTCTGTAGCAAACAACCTTTATACACTTCACAATAAACATGTCGTCATTTTAAATGAGTTTTATGGTGTTTTCTTAGTGTGTGAGGGGAGTGTCATGTCTGGGTGTTAGTGACTGAGGAAGTGTATGTGTGTGAGAGAGAGTGAGAGAGAGAGTGTGTGTAAGAGAGAGAGAGAAAGAGTGTGTGTGTGTCGAGGTCTGGATCTTCTCCACTCAGGGTTGTCAGTCTGCTTATTTTTATTCAGTTTGTATGTACAGTGCAACCTTAAATAATATTAAGGTTTGAGTGGTGATACATATTTTTACATCTGTAGCTATGTCTGGGATATAGTGTATATATAAATATACATTCATAGGATTTTGTATGGATTATGTAGTTCAAGTTATAAAAATGATAAAAGTTACAAAAATGGGGGTTTTCACAGAGACCTTCTCTGGTAAAACCCGTTACACTCCACAGTAACAAGTCAATAACACACCAGTAACACTCAGTAACACGTCAGTTGTTCAAGACTACTATCGCTACGTTTTCAGTTTTGGACAACCCATATCGGTATAGCTCAGTGGTTAGAGCATACGCCTGCAGCTCGAGTTGATCTCTGGTTCAAATTCCCCTGTGCTGTACATGGCTTTCGACAGATAAAAGCGTCTGCTAAATGAATATGTTATGATTACATTTTATGGTGTCAAACCTTGTGGTCTGGCATGGCCATCTCTCCTGACCCCTAGCGGTCTCTGTGACTCCCTGCTGGGTGACGGCAAGCTGGCCGGGGCAGAGAGGAGCGAGGAGGAGTAGGGGCGTGGACAACGCCACAGGCGAGCGGAGGGAGGGAGCGTGAGGGAAGTCTGGCACACAGCAGGAGTTTATTATCTTCGGCAGAAACACAGGTGGTGGCAGAGACCAGAGAGGTGGACCAGAGAGGTGGACCAGGTGGGAAGGAAGGGGAGAGGACGGAGGGGAGAGGACAGCAGGTAGAAGACAAAGAAAACAAGCTCAGGACCAGAGAGGACAGATCGTTTCCCGGCCGGGCGAGAGGGGTCGGAGGTCAGAGGGGTCGGAGATCGAGAGGCTGAGGTTGTCCTAGCAGGCCATCTCTGTGGACTTAATCGCCGAGTGGTCGGAGGTTGTCACGGAGATGCCCTCCATGGAGGCGTCGGTGTTAGAGTTGCCCCGGGGGTCGGCGAGGGCGGATTTGCCCCGCCCCTCGTTGGTGTGGGCGCGGCTCCGGTTCCCTTCGAAGGAGGAGAGGCTGGAGCCAGAGGCAGTACGGGAACGCACCAGACGAGTCATGCTGGCCGCCGACACTGGAGGGACAGACTGGGAGTTACTGGGAGAGACTGGGACAGACTGGGAGTTACTGGGAGGGACTGGGAGTTACTGGGAGAGACTGGGAGTTACTGGGAGAGGCTGGGAGTTACTGGGAGTTACTGGGAGTTACTGGGAGTTACTGGGAGAGACTGGGAGTTACTGAGAGAGACCGGGACAGACTGGGAGTTACTGGGAGAGACTGGGAGTTACTGGGAGTTACTAGGAGAGGCTGGGAGTTACTGGGAGAGACTGGGAGAGACTGGGAGTTACTGGGAGAGACTGGGAGTTACTGGGAGAGACTGGGACAGACTGGGAGTTACTGGGAGGGACTGGGAGTTACTGGGAGAGACTGGGAGTTACTGGGAGTTACTGGGAGTTACTGGGAGAGACTGGGAGTTACTGAGAGAGACCGGGACATACTGGGAGTTACTGGGAGAGACTGGGAGTTACTGGGAGAGACTGGGACAGACTGAGAGTTACTGGGAGAGACTGGGAGTTACTGGGAGTTACTGGGAGAGACTGGGAGAGACTGGGAGTTACTGGGAGAGACTGGGAGTTACTGGGAAAGACTGGCCCACTGATCATCTTCTAGTCTTACAGCAGCACTTATAGCTTCTATACTGGTCCAGTCTAACTCCTATAGCTCCCTAAACTGTCCGGGTTTAATCCAGTCTAATCTACTTACTGTAGCCCATGCCCTGGATGAAGTACTTGAATGCCTCGGTCAGGGAAGCAGGCTGGTCCACCTGGGGCAGTCCTCCACAGTCTGCCATCTGCACACAGACGGGTCAGAGGTCAGCCAGGAATGCTGCAGTGAATCATGTGTATTGTGTATTGTATGGACAGAGAGAGGAAGTGAGGTGTGTGGGTAGTGTAGTCTGCAAGAAGCAGCAGCAGGCCTGTACCTTCAGCAGGGTGGTCTTGGTGGGGTTGAGCTTGGAGTTGCACTCCACCACAGCCTCAACCGCAGGGGACTGGTCGCCCACCACCAGCAAAGTCTGGCACCTGCAGCAGACAGCAGGGTCAGAGGTCAGGGATAGGGATTCAGGGTCAGAGGTCAGGAGCCGGAGTTAAAGGTACTAGGTTGAGTGTTTAAGGGTCATAGTTAGTGATTCAGGGTTTAGGGTCAGGGGTCGGCCCTAGGGGGTGATGCTGTCCGTACTTGAGGGTCCTGACGTTGATGCTGCTGCCTATCTCTGGCCTCTGCACCTCCAGAGCAAGCCGGCTCTGGTAGGACCTCACAAAGGGCTGCAGGTTGGCCTGGTTCACCTGGTTCTGGATGTGGTGGCGGTAGGTGGCAATCAGGTCGTGGTTGTTCTGGATCTCCTCCTGGGTGGGTTAAGGTAGGTTGTGAGGGAAGAGACAGGGTGGGGGTTGGGGGTGAGGGTAGGGTCACAGGGTGGGGGTTAGGGGTGAGGGTAGGGTGACAGGGTGGGGGTTAGGGGTGAGGGTAGGGTGACAGGGTGGGGGTTAGGGGTGAGGGTAGGGTGACAGGATGGGGGTTAGGAGTGTGGGTAGGGTGACAACCACCACATGTAGCAGAGCTGGTTCGGGGGCTACTCTAACCACCACATGTAGCAGAGCTGGTTCGGGGGCTACTCTAACCACCACATGTAGCAGAGCTGGTTCGGGGGCTACTCTAACCACCACATGTAGCAGAGCTGGTTCGGGGGCTACTCTAACCACCACATGTAGCAGAGCTGGTTCGGGGGCTACTCTAACCACCACATGTAGCAGAGCTGGTTCGGGAGCTACTCTTGGTACTCACAGTTCCAAACAGGTGTGAGATGATGGTGTCGGGCAGGGTGTGGGTCCAGCCGCTGATCTGAAACAGGAAACACAGGTCACTTCCTGTTTGCCCGGGGGTTTAAAAACACTAATCTAACTGGACTTTCATATTAGTGTTGTAAGACTGGTCTGCAATATGCTGTATGTAAGTGTGTGCATGAGTGATTAGGTGAGTGTGTGTGTGTGAGGAAGTGTGTGTGTGTGAGTGTGTGTGTGAGTGTAAGGGAGTGTGTGTGTGTGTGAGTGTGTATGTGTGAGTGTGTGTGTGTGTGTGTGTGTGGTACCTTCTGTGTGACAGAGTCGATCAGGCCCTCTGCTCCAGCGTTGATGTTGATGAGAGTCAGCCCCTCCACCATGTCAGGATGGTTTAACTGCACAGACACACACTCAGGTTAGCTTCATACAACCACAGCAGGAACAGGGTCATGGTCAGGGGCAGTTAACATGACCAGAATGAGCAGAGAGCTAGGAGGTCAACACAGAGAGCTAGGAGGTAAACAGAGAGACCTAGGAGGTGAATAGAGAACTATGAGGTAAACAGAGAGACCTAAGAGGTCAACAAAGAGAGCTGGGAGGTAAACAGAGATAGCTGGGAGGTAAACAGAGATCTAGGAGGTAAACAGAGATAGCTGGGAGGTAAACAGAGATAGCTGGGAGGTAAATAGAGATAGCTGGGAGGTAAATAGAGATCTAGGAGGTAAACAGAGATAGCTGGGAGGTAAACAGAGATCTAGGAGGTAAACAGAGATAGCTGGGAGGTAAACAGAGATCTAGGAGGTAAACAGAGATAACTGGGAGGTAAACAGAGATCTAGGAGGTAAACAGAGATAGCTGGGAGGTAAACAGAGATCTAGGAGGTAAACAGAGATAGCTGGGAGGTAAACAGAGATCTAGGAGGTAAACAGAGATAGCTGGGAGGTAAACAGAGAGCTAGGGGGTAAAGAGAGAGAGTTAGGAGGTTAACAGAGAGCTAGGGTAACTCACAGCGAAGTTAGCCAGGATGAAAGCACCGGCACCCATGCCCAGTCCAATAATACTCTTCAATCTGAAAGAGACAAGAGGAGGGTTGTGATTGGTTAAACAGAACCATGTTTACCTCGAGCGGGTTTGCTTGGTGGTTAACTAGGATACGTTTGTGATAGGTTAACTACAGCAGGCGTGAGATTGCACGAGTTGATAGATATGTTTGTGAAGGATGCACCAGGTTGATTGTTAGCTGTTAAAGGTGAAATGGAGCTTCCTTTAACTACAGTGGTCAGTGTTGTGCGGGTCTCACCCAAAGTGCTTGAGGATCTGTGGCAGGGTCTCAGAGAGCTGCTCCACGCTGGGGTAGGTGTACCTGGGGGAGGGAGGGGGCAATCATCTATCAATCATCACCACCCTTCTGTTTTACAACCAACCATTCATCATATCCTATCACTGTGAATGTTGTAGATGGAAAGCTGATAAATCTGACCCCGCTGGTGTGTGAAGGTCACTGCCGCAGATGGCATGGACATGTATGTCAGTATGTCAGCTATTTTAAGGACATCTGTGCCTGTGGATTACCTTGACAACTGTGCCTGTGGATTACCTCGACAACAGATTAAGGTAAACTGTGTGTGCTTGTTTGTGTGTGAGTATGTGTGTGAGTATGTGTGTGTATTTGTCTGTCTGTGTGTGTGTGTGTCTGCCTGTGTGTGTCTGCCTGTGTGTGCCTGTGTGAGTGTGTGTGTGTGAGTGTGTGTGTGTGTGTGCCTGTGTGAGTGCGTGTGTGTGTGAGTGTGTGTGTGCCTGTGTGAGTGTGTGAGTGTGTGTGCCTGTGTGAGTGTGTGTGTGCCTGTGTGAGTGTGTGTGTGTGTGCCTGTGTGAGTGTGTGTGTGTGTGCCTGTGTGAGTGTGTGTGTGTGCTCACCCTGTGGACAGTGTGGAGGCTCCCTCATGCTGCCCAGGGGCGTGGACGTGGACCACAGCAAAGTGTCGGCTGATCTCGTGCATGTCCTCGTGGTTGAACAGAGGGTCGAAGCACGACTTGTCTGGCAAAGGAACAGGGGAGCTGGTTTACATGTCTTCATGAAGCCTAACCTTGGCGACGACCCCTGACCCCTGACCCCTGACCCCTGACCCCCGACCCCTGACCCAATGCTCTCCTCCAGAGCCACCTACAAACTATCATGTCCGCTCTTGACTCTGCTGAGTGTGTGCCTGTAATAGACGGTGTTTATGTTGTATATGTATGTGTGTGCATGTGTGTGTCTGTATGTATTTATACTGTATATCATGTGTGTGTCTGTGTATTTATATATAGCCTATACATATTGATATAAAGTGTATATATATATAGGCATGTGATTTGTCTATGGATCATGTTGGATCTACAGGATAATCAAAGTAAATCCGACTTGATGTATCCAGCCCTGTTCCGGTCCGCCCCGGTGTAGCAGCAGGGTGAAGGCTCCTGGTACTCACAGGTCAGCCCGATGTCATGGTAGGTGAGGATGGCTGGGCGAGCGCTCTTCGGCACCCCCTTCACGGAGCAGCGGACCAGCCCACACTGCGTCTCCACATCCTCCTCCTGGAAGCACACACCACAGCAAGCGTCACTCGCCACCTCCCCAACGCCTCCCTAACGGTACCATGCTGCTTTCAAACTCCAACACACACACACCCCGTCCTCCTAAGCCTCGCTGACACACACACACACACACCCCGTCTTCCTGAACTTCGCTGGGGAAGCTTCTACCCCCATTGAGCCTCGTAATCTCCCGACACTAACACTGCCACTGACAAACAGCTCGCTTGATGCAAGAACGGCTTCAACCAGGCGGCTGAGGGGATGAAGTTGCGTACTACGCCAGCACTGAGAAGACAACACTGGTGTTTATGGTCTGTCAGAGACTTTCAGACATGCTAGAAGATCCCTGCATGAGGAAAGGCCTGTCTGTGGTCCAAGGAACAGAACTTTCCAGAAGCCACGTTGATTATGTACAAGTGTCACGAAACCCAACATCACCCTGTCAAATCAAATCAAATCAAATTTATTTGTATAGCCCTTTTTACACGCAAGCATGTCACAGAGGGCTTCACATGCGCCCATAGAACTGCCCCTCAACCAACCTAAATCCTCAAGGAAGACAAGGAAAAACTCCCTGTCCCTCTGGATTCACACCCTCAGCTACAAACATGCATCCAGGTCATCCAGATGAATAGCTTTTCCTAGTCTCACAAGTCAACCCAGACGATACTCACAGTTGCCTCTATGTCAAACACTGAGTCATACTCGTTGTCCTGCATGACCATGCCTGTGTGTTGGTCTGCCGTGGTTGCGATTGGAGTTTTAGATCCTGGAGCTTGAGTCTGTGAGCTACTGTGTCCCCTCCTTCCAGACAGCAAGGTTTTATACCTCTTTAAGTCCCCAGACTATCCCGCCCTTCCCCCACCCCTCCCCACCCCTCTTCCCTGCTTGCGTAGCACCAAGGCCCCTGCTGCCATCTGGATGGCCTGATCAGATGATTGGATTAACACGAATGTGGCCGGTCCATCACAGGCAGGCTGGTTCCCAGGGTGGAGGGAAAGCAGAACAGAGCCACAGGCTGTGCCCTTGCTGCTGCCAACACACCTGCTCACCAGGAACAGGCAGAACACACCTGCTTACCAGGAACAGGCAGAACACACCTGCTCACCAGGAACAGGCAGAACACACCTGCTCACCAGGAACAGGCAGAACACACCTCCTCACCAGGAACAGGCAGAGCACACCTGCTCACCAAGAACAGGCAGAACACACCTCCTCACCAGGAACAGGCAGAGCACACCTGCTCACCAGGAACAGGCAGAACACACCTCCTCACCAGGAACAGGCAGAGCACACCTCCTCACCAGAACCAGGCAGAGCACACCTGTTCACCAGGAACAGGCAGAGCACACCTCCTCACCAGGAACAGGCAGATCACACCTGATCACCAGGAACAGGCAGAACACACCTGCTCACCAAGAACAGGCAGACCACACCTGCTCACCAGGAACAGGCAGAGCACACCTCCTCACCAGGAACAGGCAGAGCACACCTGCTCACAGGGAACAAGCAGAACACACCTGCTCACCAGGAACAGGCAGAACACACATGCTCACCAGGAACAGGCAGAGCACACCTGCTCACCAGGAACAGGCAGAACACACCTGCTCTCCAGGAACAGGCAGAACACACCTCCTCACCAAGAACAGGCAGAGCACACCTCCTCACCAGGAACAGGCAGAGCACACCTCCTCACCAGGAACAGGCAGAGCACACCTGCTCACCAGGAACAGGCAGAACACACATGCTCACCAGGAACAGGCAGAGCACACCTGCTCACCAGGAACAGGCAGAACACACCTGCTCTCCAGGAACAAGCAGAACACACCTGCTCACCAGGAACAGGCAGAACACACATGCTCACCAGAAACAGGCAGAGCACACCTGCTCACCAGGAACAGGCAGAACACACCTGCTCACCAGGAACAGGCGGAGCACACCTGCTCACCAGGAACAGGCAGAGCACACCTCCTCACCAGGAAGAATAGAAGAGAGAATAGTTTGTCCTGTAAATGTTTCAGTACTGTACAAGCATGCTCTGTGTCATGCACCCTACAGTGACATCAGTCCTGTCAGTCAGCCTACTGTACCAGTACTGTACAGAACACAGGCTGCCTGAAATGCCCTGTGTCCTATACAGCAGTCGTGTTTCTCCCCTGGTGTCTAATCTTGTTAGGCCAGAGGAACAGGACCAGGGCAGGTCAGGATAGCAAGATGCCCTGAAACACGTGTCAACTCTTACACAGCTGGCTCTGACTCCACACAGTCATTCAGTTGTATTCATTTAGCTCATGTACAAAGGCACACTCAGCATAGCAACAGGGAAAAAAACTAACATATGATTGTAGAGCTGCGTGCAGCGCATTTATTCTTTCAGCCCCTTCTTGCCCCACTCGTGCTCTCTCTCTCTCTCTCTTTCTCTCTCTCTCTCTCTCCCTCCCCCCCCCCCTCTCTCTCTTTCTCTCTCTTTCTGTCTCTCTCTCTCTCTCTCCCTCCCCCCTCTCTCTCTCTCTCTCTCTTTCTCTCTCTCTCTCTCTCTCTCTCTCTCTCCCTCCCCCCCTCTCTCTCTTTCTCTCTGTTTCTCTCTGTCTCTCAACATCACTGTCAATTTGTTGGTTTTAAATTCACGTCTTTAAAATTGAAATATGAATTCATTAAAAATCTGATTCAAAAATTAAAGGTTTGGAAATTCAGGTTGCTCAAATTCGAAAAGTAAAATTCAGATCCCAAAAATGCTATAAAAAAAGCCTCAGAAACTTCAGAAATTCAAAAAGAACAACATTCGGGCTGGTCAAATTCGACTGGTGAAATTTGGATCCCAAAATGTCGAACTTAATACATTTGAGATGAAACATCGAGCCTGAATGCAATCAAACCATCTCACTTCTCCGAGAAAGTCCAACTGTGGACCTCTCTCTTCAGGCCCCGCTCATCCAGGTGTAGCTGCAGGCAGTCATGAGGAGAAAAGTCAGTCGTCTGATCTGAGACCTGCAGTTGGACGCTTCTTGGAGAAGTGAGACAGTTCGACTGCATTCAGGCTCGATTGCCTTACATATCCTTGTTTTTTTTGGTTCGAATGTTTTAGGTTAGATTTTTTTAAATTAGAATTTCACCATTCAAATTTGAAAAGCCTGAATTGTGTTTTATTTGAATTTCTGAGGCTTTAGTTTTCTTGGGGGGGTTTTTTGGGATCAGAATTTTGCTGTTCAAATTTGAGCGACCTGAATTTCCAAACCGTGAATTTTTTTAAACATTTAAATAAATTCATAATTCAATTTCAAAGAGATGAATTTAAAACCAACAAATTCGGTGGTGTTTAAATTTCAATATTAAGCTTATATTATAATAGCCCACTCTCCGTGCAAGCGGGACGAACTGCTTTTTCCAAGAATAGTCAGGAGAATCAATCTGGAGTTTAAGACGGTTAGTATCATAATTCTCTGCACAAATGTGTCCATATGGATACATTCAAGTTAAATATAATAATATACGCCTAATACAAATTGCCAACTTCTCATGAAATACAAAGTAAAAAAAAAAAATCAACAATTTATGATGGTGTCATGAGCTAGATTCCCTTCTTATCAGTGTCCTGGTGGTACAGCTGAAAATGATTTGATAATTATGTCGATATTAGGCCTCAAAGATCGGTATATTTGGGGGTATGGATGGTTGATTGACAGATCTACTAGCCAGTGGCAGAGAGGAGAGAGGCTGTTAGCGAGGTGGGCATGCAACGTGTCCTCAGCTTCTCCCGCCCTTCACCCCTTCCCAACTCCGCCCTCTCGGCCAAATGTGCTCACTTTTTTCTGGCTCCAAAAACCAAAGATGGCAACCAGGTAGTGCAAAAATCGAGGCTTCAAAACGGGCTTTCACAAACCAATGGGTGATGTCATGATGACTACGTCCTTCTTATATACAGTCTATGCATCTAACCAATACTAGGACACAGGTGGGCTGAGCCCCACATTTTTACGTCTGTCTTTGCCCCAGCCTATACCGCCACAAATACAATCACATTCTGTTGGAAACACTGCCCCCCCCCCCCCCCCCACACACACACATTGGCCACACACATCACACACACATGCACACACTGGCCTCACACACACACACTGGCCTCACACACACACTGGCCTCTCTCTCACACACACACACACACACACACACACACACACACATACACACACACACTCAGTCAAAACACCAACAAGGATGAGATAATAGGTTCAGAACATCAAAATTATTTCATTATGAAGACAATGTTATTGTGTAGTGTTTTAACAAGTTGTGCATGCTTTTACCCCAATTGCATATCTCGAGGGGCAATCAGAAGTGAGCTGTGAAGAAACAGAGGACAGGGTTGGTTCCTTCATCTGGACATTTCAGTAGCAAGTTCCCTATGCGCAGTCAGCGCTATAGGCTACATGTAGGATTTCATTTACAGCAGCCTCTCTCAACCCTGGTCCTCATGGACCCCCTCTGCCCTGCATGTTTTAGATGTTTCCCTGCCCTAACACACCTGATTTTAATGAATGGGTTGTTATCAGGATTGTGCTGTGTTTCATAACGACGCATTACCTGTAATTTAAATCAGATGAGTTGGAGCAGGGAAACATCTAAAACATGCAGGACTGTGGCCCCTGAGGACCGGAATTGCTCACCTCTGATCTAGAACATGCAGGGGGTCCCTAATGACCAGGGTTGACAGCCACTGCTTTAGGACTTTACACTAGGCTATAACTAGCCTACACCCGTACACTTTAAGGCTATTCAAAACGTTCAGGCACGAGAAGTTCTTACTGGAATGACTGTGAAGCACTGGTGACTCTCTGCATTTTCGTCCGTCTCATCTTCTTCCGGCAAAGACGGGACCTGCATAATGGACACGGGTTATGCCTGTCCCGGTGACAGCCGGTGGCGGCAGCCGCAAGGTGAGGCCCGCACCTGCGGCTCACCGTGACTCGGCACACCATATGGCTACATTACGTTAAAATAGATTAAGTGGGTCACGTTATACATGTGTCAAACGGATTAAATGAGAGCGTCTTTTTTGACGTCAATAAGAACTGTTGACACTTTTCGCATCATTTGCAGGATGCAATTTCACCCCACCTTCTTAAACAAGCGCATGGCCCTGCCGACAGCTTTAAAGCTACCTGCTTCACCCATAGTATCCTGATGAAACACACACGGCAAGCCTACGTCGGACAGCACAAATATGGCTTTCAGTAGACTATCTACAATAGAATCATTACGTTTCCCCGGCAACAATGACGCATTAAATGAATAAAAAATAACAAGGTCAAATGTTCGAACCATAGTTTATCAAGTAGGCTAGGCTGTCAATTTACTTTGGGTTGTTGTGATCTAGTGTTTTACTTCTATAAACAATACTCTTAAATGTGTAATTTGTTGTCACGGATGTAATTACTGCGTTATAGATAGAAGGTGTCGCGGTCCCTGGTTGCTGTCAGGTCGTCACCGGCCGCTTCATAAACATGAAGCGCCAGCGGAACGCGACACAAACAGGACAGGACTTTGGAGCAGGTGTGGATGAAAAACTAATCCTCTCAAGGTTTAACCTCTGCTTCTAAGGCCTCCGGAAAGTACTCACTACGTATAAATATCTAGTTGACGAAACCAGGAGTCTGATCCGTTACCTGCTTAACTAGGCTACTAATTAAGGACTGTGTGCAAATAGGTTATCTTGGAACCATGTTGCTATAGCCTACTTAACCAGTCC
The DNA here is from genome assembly GCF_021917145.1 of Hypomesus transpacificus. Classification (NCBI taxonomy): domain Eukaryota; kingdom Metazoa; phylum Chordata; class Actinopteri; order Osmeriformes; family Osmeridae; genus Hypomesus; species Hypomesus transpacificus. The sequence continues at coordinate 929,980 of NC_061061.1, read as the reverse complement.
AAATAGGCTACTGGGTATTTAAACCGGGGCTCTCAAGTCTCACGCTTTCGCCGTACACTCACTCACGCTCTCACGCACCAACTTCTCGCTGAGAAGTAATTAAGGGATTACGTGTCCCGCTGTATACAATTAAATTGACGAGGCGCAGGCATAGGCTAAAGAGGTAGGTTTTCTGCTGAGTTGATAGCTGTCTCGAGACACCGGCAGCACCCGCTCTCCCAGATTTGAGCACGTTGACAGGTATCATGGTCATCTTAAGCAAAACATTTGATAAAACTTGAGAACTCGGTAAGAGTCTTAACCTCGTTGCGCGGTGTACAGTAGGCTAGTATTTTTTATAGCGCGGTAGTCAATGGCAAAAATGTAATAGGCAGTGAATGTATTTATAGAGCACGTTTAAACACGTTTACCAAGGTGCTGTACAGACGAGATAAATCACCTAAAATGAAATGGTATACTTTCCCACCGCTAGATGGCGACAGAGTTATTTTGACAACGGAATATAAAAGAAAAAGTATTTTAAGTGAAATAACAAACGTTGCTTTTACTCTAGACTGCATTCACACGTGTAATTGTGCTCTAACACGCAGCACAAAAAAAGGATACTCCACTGACTCCGAAGCCATGGCAACAAAGATTGAAGACACCAACGGCACCATAGAGCCGTTATGTTACTGACAAGGAAGCTCTGATAATCTGGCACTGTGCAGACACCATCCCTCAGTAATGACCTCTTAGTGGAGGCCAAAGTTCACAACTGATCCTGACTTGTTTTTCTATCTTGATATGTACGGCCGATTGAGCGGTCTCCCAGCAATAGTGGTGTGTTGTGTTGACATGGAGAGGGCTGTGACACGCTCCAGAGCCCTCCCACCCCTCACAGCCCCCTCTGCCAGAATGTGTCATGGTTAGAACCACCAGACCCTGGCCCCACGCCTCCCTGGACTGAGGGCAGAGCTGGGGACAGGCTAGGACCAGGACCAAGCCCAGAGCTGGGGACAGGCTAGGACCAGGACCAAGCCCAGAGCTGGGGCTGCAGAAAGCTGTTCTCCTGTGTGTCCTGATGAAGGGCCAGCTTGATGTCTCTGTCCTGATGAGGGGCCAGCTTGATGTGTCTGTCCTGATGAGGGGCCAGCTTGATGTGTCTGTCCTGATGAGGGGCCAGCTTGATGTGTCTGTCCTGATGAGGGGCCAGCTTGATGTGTCTGTCCTGATGAGGGGCCAGCTTGATGTCTCTGTCCTGATGAGGGGCCAGCTTGATGTGTCTGTCCTGATGAGGGGCCAGCTTGATGTGTCTGTCCTGATGAGGGGCCAGCTTGATGTCTCTGTCCTGATGAGGGGCCAGCTTGATGTGTCTGTCCTGATGAGGGGCCAGCTTGATGTGTCTGTCCTGATGAGGGGCCAGCTTGATGTCTCTGTCCCTGATGAGGGGCCAGCTTGATGTCTCTGTCCTGATGAGGGGCCAGCATGATGTCTCTGTCCTGATGAGGGGCCAGCTTGATGTGTCTGTCCTGATGAGGGGCCAGCTTGATGTCTCTGTCCTGATGAAGGGCCAGCTTGATGTGTCTGTCCTGATGAGGGGCCAGCTTGATGTGTCTGTCCTGATGAGGGGCCAGCTGGATGTGTCTGTCCTGATGAGGGGCCAGCTTGATGTCTCTGTCCCTGATGAGGGGCCAGCTTGATGTCTCTGTCCCTGATGAGGGGCCAGCTTGATGTCTCTGTCCCTGATGAGGGGCCAGCTTGATGTCTCTGTCCCTGATGAGGGGCCAGCTTGATGTGTCTGTCCTGATGAGGGGCCAGCTTGATGTGTCTGTCCCTGATGAGGGGCCAGCTTGATGTGTCTGTCCTGATGAGGGGCCAGCTTGATGTCTCTGTCCCTGATGAGGGGCCAGCTTGATGTCTCTGTCCCTGATGAGGGGCCAGCTTGATGTGTCTGTCCTGATGAGGGGCCAGCTTGATGTCTCTGTCCCTGATGAGGGGCCAGCTTGATGTCTCTGTCCCTGATGAGGGGCCAGCTTGATGTGTCTGTCCTGATGAGGGGCCAGCTTGATGTGTCTGTCCTGATGAGGGGCCAGCTTGATGTCTCTGTCCCTGATGAGGGGCCAGCTTGATGTCTCTGTCCCTGATGAGGGGCCAGCTTGATGTCTCTGTCCCTGATGAGGGGCCAGCTTGATGTGTCTGTCCTGATGAGGGGCCAGCTTGATGTCTCTGTCCCTGATGAGGGGCCAGCTTGATGTGTCTGTCCCTGATGAGGGGCCAGCTTGATGTGTCTGTCCCTGATGAGGGGCCAGCTTGATGTCTCTGTCCCTGATGAGGGGCCAGCTTGATGTCTCTGTCCCTGATGAGGGGCCAGCTTGATGTCTCTGTCCCTGATGAGGGGCCAGCTTGATGTCTCTGTCCCTGATGAGGGGCCAGCTTGATGTGTCTGTCCTGATGAGGGGCCAGCTTGATGTGTCTGTCCTGATGAGGGGCCAGCTTGATGTCTCTGTCCTGATGAGGGGCCAGCTTGATGTCTCTGTCCCTGATGAGGGGCCAGCTTGATGTCTCTGTCCTGATGAGGGGCCAGCTTGATGTCTCTGTCCCTGATGAGGGGCCAGCTTGATGTGTCTGTCCCTGATGAGGGGCCAGCTTGATGTCTCTGTCCCTGATGAGGGGCCAGCTTGATGTCTCTGTCCCTGATGAGGGGCCAGCTTGATGTCTCTATCCCTGATGAGGGGCCAGCTTGATGTGTCTGTCCCTGATGAGGGGCCAGCTTGATGTCTCTGTCCCTGATGAGGGGCCAGCTTGATGTCTCTGTCCCTGATGAGGGGCCAGCTTGATGTCTCTGTCCTGATGAGGGGCCAGCTTGATGTCTCTGTCCCTGATGAGGGGCCAGCTTGATGTCTCTGTCCCTGATGAGGGGCCAGCTTGATGTCTCTGTCCTGATGAGGGGCCAGCTTGATGTCTCTGTCCTGATGAGGGGCCAGCTTGATGTCTCTGTCCCTGATGAGGGGCCAGCTTGATGTCTCTGTCCCTGATGAGGGGCCAGCTTGATGTCTCTGTCCTGATGAGGGGCCAGCTTGATGTCTCTGTCCCTGATGAGGGGCCAGCTTGATGTCTCTGTCCTGATGAGGGGCCAGCTTGATGTGTCTGTCCTGATGAGGGGCCAGCTTGATGTCGCTGTCCCTGATGAGGGGCCAGCTTGATGTCTCTGTCCTGATGAGGGGCCAGCTTGATGTGTCTGTCCTGATGAGGGGCCAGCTTGATGTCGCTGTCCCTGATGAGGGGCCAGCTTGATGTCTCTGTCCCTGATGAGGGGCCAGCTTGATGTCTCTGTCCTGATGAGGGGCCAGCTTGATGTCTCTGTCCTGATGAGGGGCCAGCTTGATGTGTCTGTCCTGATGAGGGGCCAGCTTGATGTGTCTGTCCTGATGAGGGGCCAGCTTGATGTCTCTGTCCTGATGAGGGGCCAGCTTGATGTCTCTGTCCTGATGAGGGGCCAGCTTGATGTGTCTGTCCTGATGAGGGGCCAGCTTGATGTCTCTGTCCTGATGAGGGGCCAGCTTGATGTCTCTGTCCTGATGAGGGGCCAGCTTGATGTCTCTGTCCCTGATGAGGGGCCAGCTTGATGTCTCTGTCCCTGATGAGGGGCCAGCTTGATGTGTCTGTCCCTGATGAGGGGCCAGCTTGATGTCTCTGTCCTGATGAGGGGCCAGCTTGATGTCTCTGTCCCTGATGAGGGGCCAGCTTGATGTCTCTGTCCTGATGAGGGGCCAGCTTGATGTGTCTGTCCTGATGAGGGGCCAGCTTGATGTCGCTGTCCCTGATGAGGGGCCAGCTTGATGTCTCTGTCCTGATGAGGGGCCAGCTTGATGTCTCTGTCCTGATGAGGGGCCAGCTTGATGTCTCTGTCCCTGATGAGGGGCCAGCTTGATGTCTCTGTCCCTGATGAGGGGCCAGCTTGATGTGTCTGTCCTGATGAGGGGCCAGCTTGATGTCTCTGTCCCTGATGAGGGGCCAGCTTGATGTCTCTGTCCTGATGAGGGGCCAGCTTGATGTCTCTGTCCTGATGAGGGGCCAGCTTGATGTCTCTGTCCCTGATGAGGGGCCAGCTTGATGTGTCTGTCCTGATGAGGGGCCAGCTTGATGTCTCTGTCCCTGATGAGGGGCCAGCTTGATGTGTCTGTCCTGATGAGGGGCCAGCTTGATGTCCCTGATCTGTCCCTGATGAGGGGCCAGCTTGATGTCTCTGTCCCTGATCTCTGTCCTGATGAGGGGCCAGCTTGATGTCTCTGTCCTGATGAGGGGCCAGCTTGATGTCTCTGTCCCTGATGAGGGGCCAGCTTGATGTGTCTGTCCTGATGAGGGGCCAGCTTGATGTCTCTGTCCCTGATGAGGGGCCAGCTTGATGTCTCTGTCCCTGATGAGGGGCCAGCTTGATGTCTCTGTCCCTGATGAGGGGCCAGCTTGATGTGTCTGTCCTGATGAGGGGCCAGCTTGATGTCTCTGTCCCTGATGAGGGGCCAGCTTGATGTGTCTGTCCTGATGAGGGGCCAGCTTGATGTCTCTGTCCCTGATGAGGGGCCAGCTTGATGTCTCTGTCCTGATGAGGGGCCAGCTTGATGTCTCTGTCCTGATGAGGGGCCAGCTTGATGTCTCTGTCCCTGATGAGGGGCCAGCTTGAGCTTGATGTCTCTGTCCCTGATCTTGATGTGTCTGTCTGTCCCTGATGAGGGGCCAACTTGATGTCTCTGTCCCTGATGAGGGGCCAGCTTGATGTCTCTGTCCTGATGAGGGGCCAGCTTGATGTCTCTGTCCTGATGAGGGGCCAGCTTGATGTCTCTGTCCCTGATGAGGGGCCAGCTTGATGTGTCTGTCCCTGATGAGGGGCCAGCTTGATGTCTCTGTCCCTGATGAGGGGCCAGCTTGATGTCTCTGTCCTGATGAGGGGCCAGCTTGATGTCTCTGTCCCTGATGAGGGGCCAGCTTGATGTGTCTGTCCCTGATGAGGGGCCAGCTTGATGTCTCTGTCCCTGATGAGGGGCCAGCTTGATGTGTCTGTCCCTGATGAGGGGCCAGCTTGATGTCTCTGTCCCTGATGAGGGGCCAGCTTGATGTCTCTGTCCCTGATGAGGGGCCAGCTTGATGTCTCTGTCCTGATGAGGGGCCAGCTTGATGTCTCTGTCCCTGATGAGGGGCCAGCTTGATGTGTCTGTCCTGATGAGGGGCCAGCTTGATGTCTCTGTCCCTGATGAGGGGCCAGCTTGATGTGTCTGTCCTGATGAGGGGCCAGCTTGATGTCTCTGTCCCTGATGAGGGGCCAGCTTGATGTCTCTGTCCTGATGAGGGGCCAGCTTGATGTCTCTGTCCTGATGAGGGGCCAGCTTGATGTCTCTGTCCCTGATGAGGGGCCAGCTTGATGTCTCTGTCCCTGATGAGGGGCCAGCTTGATGTCTCTGTCCCTGATGAGGGGCCAGCTTGATGTGTCTGTCCCTGATGAGGGGCCAGCTTGATGTCTCTGTCCCTGATGAGGGGCCATGTCCCTGATGAGGGGCCAGCTTGATGTCTCTGTCCCTGATGAGGGGCCAGCTTGATGTCTCTGTCCCTGATGAGGGGCCAGCTTGATGTGTCTGTCCCTGATGAGGGCCAGCTTGATGTCTCTGTCCCTGATGAGGGGCCAGCTTGATGTGTCTGTCCCTGATGAGGGGCCAGCTTGATGTCTCTGTCCCTGATGGGGCCAGCTTGATGTCTCTGTCCCTGATGAGGGGCCAGCTTGATGTGTCCCTGATGAGGGGCCAGCTTGATGTCTCTGTCCCTGATGAGGGGCCAGCTTGATGTCTCTGTCCCTGATGAGGGGCCAGCTTGATGTGTCTGTCCCTGATGAGGGGCCAGCTTGATGTCTCTGTCCCTGATGAGGGGCCAGCTTGATGTCTCTGTCCTGATGAGGGGCCAGCTTGATGTCTCTGTCCCTGATGAGGGGCCAGCTTGATGTCTCTGTCCTGATGAGGGGCCAGCTTGATGTCTCTGTCCCTGATGAGGGGCCAGCTTGATGTGTCTGTCCCTGATGAGGGGCCAGCTTGATGTGTCTGTCCCTGATGAGGGGCCAGCTTGATGTCTCTGTCCCTGATGAGGGGCCAGCTTGATGTCTCTGTCCCTGATGAGGGGCCAGCTTGATGTCTCTGTCCTGATGAGGGGCCAGCTTGATGTCTCTGTCCCTGATGAGGGGCCAGCTTGATGTCTCTGTCCCTGATGAGGGGCCAGCTTGATGTCTCTGTCCCTGATGAGGGGCCAGCTTGATGTCTCTGTCCCTGATGAGGGGCCAGCTTGATGTCTCTGTCCCTGATGAGGGGCCAGCTTGATGTCTCTGTCCTGATGAGGGGCCAGCTTGATGTCTCTGTCCCTGATGAGGGGCCAGCTTGATGTCTCTGTCCTGATGAGGGGCCAGCTTGATGTCTCTGTCCCTGATGAGGGGCCAGCTTGATGTCTCTGTCCCTGATGAGGGGCCAGCTTGATGTCTCTGTCCCTGATGAGGGGCCAGCTTGATGTCTCTGTCCCTGATGAGCGGCCAGCTTGATGTGTCTGTCCTGATGAGGGGCCAGCTTGATGTCTCTGTCCCTGATGAGGGGCCAGCTTGATGTGTCTGTCCTGATGAGGGGCCAGCTTGATGTGTCTGTCCTGATGAGGGGCCAGCTTGATGTCTCTGTCCCTGATGAGGGGCCAGCTTGATGTCTCTATCCCTGATGAGGGGCCAGCTTGATGTCTCTGTCCCTGATGAGGGGCCAGCTTGATGTCTCTGTCCCTGATGAGGGGCCAGCTTGATGTCTCTGTCCCTGATGAGGGGCCAGCTTGATGTCTCTGTCCCTGATGAGGGGCCAGCTTGATGTCTCTGTCCCTGATGAGGGGCCAGCTTGATGTCTCTGTCCCTGATGAGGGGCCAGCTTGATGTCTCTGTCCCTGATGAGGGGCCAGCTTGATGTCTCTGTCCCTGATGAGGGGCCAGCTTGATGTCTCTGTCCCTGATGAGGGGCCAGCTTGATGTGTCTGTCCTGATGAGGGGCCAGCTTGATGTCTCTGTCCCTGATGAGGGGCCAGCTTGATGTGTCTGTCCCTGATGAGGGGCCAGCTTGATGTCTCTGTCCCTGATGAGGGGCCAGCTTGATGTCTCTGTCCCTGATGAGGGGCCAGCTTGATGTCTCTGTCCTGATGAGGGGCCAGCTTGATGTCTCTGTCCCTGATGAGGGGCCAGCTTGATGTCTCTGTCCCTGATGAGGGGCCAGCTTGATGTCTCTGTCCCTGATGAGGGGCCAGCTTGATGTCTCTGTCCCTGATGAGGGGCCAGCTTGATGTCTCTGTCCTGATGAGGGGCCAGCTTGATGTCTCTGTCCCTGATGAGGGGCCAGCTTGATGTCTCTGTCCTGATGAGGGGCCAGCTTGATGTCTCTGTCCCTGATGAGGGGCCAGCTTGATGTGTCTGTCCCTGATGAGGGGCCAGCTTGATGTGTCTGTCCTGATGAGGGGCCAGCTTGATGTGTCTGTCCTGATGAGGGGCCAGCTTGATGTGTCTGTCCCTGATGAGGGGCCAGCTTGATGTCTCTGTCCCTGATGAGGGGCCAGCTTGATGTCTCTGTCCTGATGAGGGGCCAGCTTGATGTGTCTGTCCCTGATGAGGGGCCAGCTTGATGTCTCTGTCCCTGATGAGGGGCCAGCTTGATGTCTCTGTCCCTGATGAGGGGCCAGCTTGATGTGTCTGTCCCTGATGAGGGGCCAGCTTGATGTGTCTGTCCTGATGAGGGGCCAGCTTGATGTGTCTGTCCTGATGAGGGGCCAGCTTGATGTCTCTGTCCTGATGAGGGGCCAGCTTGATGTCTCTGTCCCTGATGAGGGGCCAGCTTGATGTCTCTGTCCCTGATGAGGGGCCAGCTTGATGTCTCTGTCCTGATGAGGGGCCAGCTTGATGTCTCTGTCCCTGATGAGGGGCCAGCTTGATGTCTCTGTCCCTGATGAGGGGCCAGCTTGATGTCTCTGTCCTGATGAGGGGCCAGCTTGATGTCTCTGTCCTGATGAGGGGCCAGCTTGATGTGTCTGTCCTGATGAGGGGCCAGCTTGATGTGTCTGTCCTGATGAGGGGCCAGCTTGATGTCTCTGTCCTGATGAGGGGCCAGCTTGATGTCTCTGTCCTGATGAGGGGCCAGCTTGATGTGTCTGTCCTGATGAGGGGCCAGCTTGATGTCTCTGTCCTGATGAGGGGCCAGCTTGATGTCTCTGTCCTGATGAGGGGCCAGCTTGATGTCTCTGTCCCTGATGAGGGGCCAGCTTGATGTCTCTGTCCCTGATGAGGGGCCAGCTTGATGTGTCTGTCCCTGATGAGGGGCCAGCTTGATGTCTCTGTCCTGATGAGGGGCCAGCTTGATGTCTCTGTCCCTGATGAGGGGCCAGCTTGATGTGTCTGTCCCTGATGAGGGGCCAGCTTGATGTCTCTGTCCCTGATGAGGGGCCAGCTTGATGTCTCTGTCCTGATGAGGGGCCAGCTTGATGTCTCTGTCCCTGATGAGGGGCCAGCTTGATGTCTCTGTCCTGATGAGGGGCCAGCTTGATGTCTCTGTCCCTGATGAGGGGCCAGCTTGATGTCTCTGTCCCTGATGAGGGGCCAGCTTGATGTCTCTGTCCCTGATGAGGGGCCAGCTTGATGTGTCTGTCCCTGATGAGGGGCCAGCTTGATGTCTCTGTCCTGATGAGGGGCCAGCTTGATGTCTCTGTCCCTGATGAGGGGCCAGCTTGATGTCTCTGTCCCTGATGAGGGGCCAGCTTGATGTCTCTGTCCCTGATGAGGGGCCAGCTTGTCTCACCAGAGATGACATCCTGGCCCTGGATATGTTCTCTGAGCTAATCACCTCAGAGTATTACGCAGTTGTTTTTCAGCTGCAGAACCAGGATATCTGTGTCCATCTGGAGTCAAATGACATGGAGGACTGCCTCCCAGATGTGTCTGTGTGTGTGTGTGTGTGTGTGTCTGTGTGTGTGTGTGTGTGTGTGAGTGTGAGGGAGGGATAAGCTGCCGATGTGCATGTGTGTTTTCCTGTCAATCTGCTCTTGGTACAGTGTGTGAACTACTGTGGGTGCAGTGTGTCTGTAAAGCTGACTGTGTGACCGGGTAGGAATGTCCTGGAATGGATGTTGTAGCAGAGTACCATTTCTGATAGGCCTGTGTGAGTCAGCATTTGTTACACAGTGTGATTGTATCCCTTGGATCTTGTGTAAATGGTTAATGGACTGCATTTAAATAGCGCTTTTCTACCTTACTGGCACTCAAAGTGCTTTCAAATTCGTTGCCTCTCATTCACCCACTCCCACTCAGACAGCGACGGTGGTAGAGCTGCCATGCCAGGCTCTAAGGTCTGGAGGACGCTTTCTCAAGGACACCAGGACACCTGGAGACCAGGACACCAGGACACCTGGAGACCAGGACACCAGGACAAGAGGAGACAGGGATGGAATCGCCAAGCTTGCGATTAACAGACCTCTTTACCCCCTGAGCCCAAGCCGCTGTGTGTGTTTGTGTGTGTTTGTGTGTGTGTGTGTGAGAGAGAGATGCTTCCTCTAGGAATCAACCAGAGGCAGGTCTCAATATCCTCCTGTCACCATTACATCCTAAAGATACACACACTCATGCTGAGTCCAGGGTGTGTGTGTCACATGCTTTGGGAGCCGCCTTCTGAAGATTGTCCCTGTTTGCCCTCTCAGTAGCCCCCTGAACGTCCAGACCCCCTCCCCACCCAGGGGGGACGCCCCTCCCCTTCTCCCCTCCTCCCCATCTCTCCTCCCCTCCTCCCCTCCTCCCCTCCACCCCTCATCCCCATCTCTCCTCCCCTCCTCCCCTCCTCCCCTCCTCCCCTCCCCTCCTCCCCTCCTGCCCTCCTCCCCTCCTCCACTCCACCCCTCATCCCCATCTCCCCTCCCCTCCTCCCCTCCTCCCCTCCCCTCCTCCCCTCCACCCCTCCACCCCTCATCCCCATCTCCCCTCCCCTCCTCCCCTCCTCCCCTCCTCCCCTCATCCCCATCTCCCCTCCCCTCCTCCCCCCCTCCCCTCCTCCCCTCCTCCCCTCCTCCCCCCCTCCCCTCCTCCCCTCCTCCCCATCTCCCCTCCCCTCCTCCCCTCCTCCCCTCCCCTCCTCCCCTCCTCCCATCCACCCCTCCATCCCTCATCCCCATCTCCCCTCCCCTCCTCCCCTCCTCCCCTCCTCCACTCCACCCCTCATCCCCATCTCCCCTCCCCTCCTCCCCTCCTCCCCTCCCCTCCTCCCCTCCTCCCCTCCACCCCTCCACCCCTCATCCCCATCTCTCCTCCCCTCCTCCCCTCCCCTCCTCCCCTCCTCCTCCCCTCCCCTCCTCCCCTCCCTCCTCCCCTCCTCCCCTCCTCCCCTCCTTCCCTCATCCCCATCTCTCCTCCCCTCCTCCCCCCCTCCCCCCCTCCCCTCCTCCCCCCCCCCCCCCCCCCCCCCCTCCCCTCCTCCCCTCCCCTCATCCCCATCTCCCCTCCCCTCCTCCCCTCCTCCCCCCCTCCCCTCCTCCCCTCCTCCCCTCCTCCCCCCCTCCCCTCCTCCCCTCCTCCCCATCTCCCCTCCCCTCCTCCCCTCCTCCCCTCCACCCCTCCATCCCTCATCCCCATCTCCCCTCCCCTCCTCCCCTCCTCCCCTCCTCCCCTCCTCCACTCCACCCCTCATCCCCATCTCTCCTCCCCTCCTCCCCTCCCCTCCTCCCCTCCTCCCCTCCTCCCCTCCTCCCCTCCACCCCTCCACCCCTCATCCCCATCTCTCCTCCCCTCCCCTCCTCCCCTCCTCCTCCCCTCCCCTCCTCCCCTCCTCCTCCCCTCCCTCCTCCCCTCCTCCCCTCCTCCCCTCCTCCCCTCATCCCCATCTCTCCTCCCCTCCTCCCCCCCTCCCCCCCTCCCCCCCTCCCCTCATCCCCTCCCCTCCTCCCCTGGAGCTCTGGCCTGTATCTTATAAAAGGGGACACATAAAAGGAAAGATCCAAGTGAAGGATTTAATCCAGTAAAGACCTTGTTTACCACCAGACTAGATTCCTCAGAACGACTGAGTCACCCTGTCTCCGTCTATCTCTGCTCCCCTCCGGCGAGGAGAGCCGGAATCGGCCTCTGACCACCACATCTGGAGCATCCTGGTGGGGCGGACCGAGTCTGGGGAAGACACTGGTGGGGTGGGTGTTGTGTGGATGGGGGGTGGGTGGATGGGGGGTGGGGGGGTGTAGTTCAGAGCATCTGACTGCAGATCAAGAGTGTCACGGCCACAGCCGTGCCCCCCTATTGTTTTTGGTTTTGCCCTGCCCTAGTGTTTCCCTGTCATTGTCTTCACCTGTCTCGTTCAGTTGTCGTTAGTTTCATTGTGTTAACCTGTGTCTTGTTTGTTTCTGTGTATTTAGGTTCCTGCTTTGTGTCCAGTCTTTGTCTTAGCATTACCCTTTGTCCCTGCGTGTACCCTGTCGGTTTCCCGTTTTTTGAGAATTAAACCTGTGTTCCTCGCTATGCCTCGGTACTCTCCTGCGTTTGGGTCCAACCCCACCTCACGACGTTGTGACAGAATGCTAAGACCAAGATGGGACCCAGCAGAGAGTTCACCCAACCCTTTCCTAGGGACCCGCCTGGCCTTTGGTGGAGCCCGAAGCCTGCAGCTCAAGGCCCACCCCAAGTCCTGGTTCCAGCCCCAGCCGGAACCCCGACTCCAGCCTCGGTCCTGCCCTGGGCCCCTGCCTCGATCCTGCCCTGTGCCCCTGCCTCATCCTGAGGTTGTGCAGCCCTGCGCCCGGACGAAGAAGGTTGCGCCGCCCAGCACCCAGACCACCAAGGCTGTTCCTGCCAGGGAGAGTCGGCCGCCTGCCGCCAGAACCCAGCCCTGTTCCTGCCCAGTACCCCAGCCTCGTTCCTGCCCGGTGCCCCAGCCTCGTTCCTGCCCTGTACCCCCAGCCTCGTTCCTGCCCAGTGCCCCAGCCTCGTTCCTGCCCGGTGCCCCAGCCTCGTTCCTGTCCTATACCCCAGCCTCGTTCCTGCCCTGTGCCCCAGCCTCGTTCCTGCCCTGTACCCCAGCCTCGTTCCTGCCCGGTGCCCCAGCCTCGTTCCTGCCCTGTACCCCGGCCTCGTTCCTGCCCTGTGCCCCAGCCTCGTTCCTGCCCTGTGCCCCAGCCTCGTTCCTGCCCTGTGCCCCAGCCTCGTTCCTGCCCTGAGCCCCTGCCTCGCCCCGAGGTTGTGCCGCCCAGTGCCAGGCCATCCGAGGACTCCTGGCCGCCTCCTCCTCCGCCCGAGGACTCCTGGCCGCCTCCTCCTCCGCCCGAGGACTCCTGGCCGCCTCCTCCTCCGCCCGAGGACTCCTGGCCGCCTCCTCCTCCGCCCGAGGACTCCTGGTCGCCGCCTTCTCCGCCCGAGGACTTCTGGCCTCCTCCTCCGCCCGAGGACTTCTGGCTGCTGCCTGCCCCGGTGCCCGCGCTCCCATGCGCCCCGGTGCCCGCGCTCCCATGCGCCCCGGTGCCCGCGCTACCATGCGCCCCGGTGCCCGCGCTCCCATGCGCTTCCTCGTCCGCGCTCCCAGGCGCCCCCTCGTCCGCGCCCCCTCGTCCGCGCCCCCCTCGTCCGCGCTCCCAGGCGCCTCCTCGTCCGCGCTCCCAGGTGCCCCCGTGCCCGCGCTCCCAGGTGCCCCCGTGCTCCGGCGTCCGGGCCGCCCCCCGGACCTGCCTCTACCCTCTGCCCTGCCTCCGGGTCGCCCCCCGGACCTGCCCCGACCCTCTGCCCTGCCTCCGGGCCGCCCCCCGGACCTGCCCCGACCCCCTGCCCTGCCTTGTGGGTCGTCGGGTGACGTCCCTTGAGAGGGGGGTACTGTCACGGCCACAGCCGTGCCCCCCTATTGTTTTTGGTTTTGCCCTGCCCTAGTGTTTCCCTGTCATTGTCGTCTCGTTCAGTTGTCGTTAGTTTCATTGTGTTCACCTGTGTCTTGTTTGTTTCTGTGTATTTAGGTTCCTGCTTTGTGTCCAGTCTTTGTCTTAGCATTACCCTTTGTCACTGCGTGTACCCTTTCTGTTTCCCGTTTTGAGAATTAAACCTGTGTTCCTCGCTATGCCTCGGTACTCTCCTGCGTTTGGGTCCAACCCCACCTCACAACGTGACAAAGAGGGGACTCCTACAAACGCCCCCCCCCCCCTCCTCCCCCTGTGCGACACTTTGGGTGACAGCTTGATGAACACTATCATGATCAGCCTGGGAGGGGGATCTGATCCCATTGAGGAAAGAGGGCCGCTCTGTGATTCATCCTGAACTTCCTACAAGGATAGAAGTTTGCATATGATCAGTATGCTTTCGGCGGTCCATTTGTGGTTCTGGAGCAAGACGAGCCTTTGGTTCCCTGCTTAGTGGAGGACAGGGTTTGGGAGTTCAGTCGTCCGTCTCCTTCAGAGAAGTGATTCTCGTGAGACAAGTGGTTCGTACAACAGCACTGTTCACTGGTCTTATACTGGGAGTATTTGCTATATTCTAACCTAAGTTCTTGTTTTATCCAAAGCAACATGTCATTAGGGGGAAGATTTGAACCTACAACCTCATGATCTGCAGTCAAAATGCTCTGACCCCCCCTACAAAATCCCTTACTGTATAGACAGCATGATTCTCTTAAACATTCCTGTGATGAGGCTAGGCTGTTGGCCTATGTCCTGTAAGAAGGCTGCAACATCCTCATCAGTCAAGGACTGTTCCCATGACCCAAGATTACTAACAGCTGTTCCATCTCTCCATCTCACTCTCTCTCCAGACCCTCTTTCTCTTAATCCCTCTCTTTCTCTCTCTTCTTCATCTCTCCCCCTCCTCCTATGGCCTCGTCTGTGGCCCTCAACCCCTCTGTAATACCTCCCCCTCTCCTCCTCCTTCTCTCCCTCTCTCCCTCTCTCCCCCCCCCCCCCCCCCCTCTCTCCCCCTCCCTCTTTCTCTCCCCCTCTCCCTCTCTCTCCCTCATTCCAGCACATGCTCTACATGTCTGACATACTCCAGGACCGTCAGGACTGCCTTGACGTGTCTCTCCCATGCCTGGTATCTCCTCCGTTGGGAGTCAGAGCTGGGTTCTGAGTAACTCTCTGGTCTGGGGAGGGTTATTGCCCTGGTGGAGCTAATACGGTACCCAGAACAGAGTGAAGCTAGTACAGTACCCATAACAGAGGGAAGCTAGTACAGTACTCATAACAGAGTGAAGCTGGTACAGTAGACATGTGTGGTTATCAGTGAAGCTAGGACAGTAAACAGGTGAGGTTATATATAACAGAGTGAAACTAGTACAGTAGACAAGAAATCTCACAGGTTAGAGTTGAGCACTGTTCAGTTTCTCTGTCTGTCTGTTTGTCTGTCTGTCTGTCTGTCTTCTCTTACAGTGAACCAGGGTGTTCAGGATCTCTGGAATAGCACTGGAGTGGTTCTGTCATTCTCCATCCTCAATTCCAAACATCTGGAGGGGTGTGTGAAGGGGGTGGAGGTCAATAGGACCCCTTGTTTGGACTGTCAACGCCGGGGGCACCAGCACACCACAAGGTGAATAAGGAGGTGTGTGTGTGAGTGTGACATGTTTGCTGCAGCCTCTACTGGCTCGTTCGACCACAGGAATGTCCAACGCTGCCCCGTGCAGACGGACAGGGCCACGGCCAGAGGCTCCGGAACACTCCGTGAGGGCCAGAGGCTCCGGAACACTCCGTGAGGGCCAGAGGCTCCGGAACACTCCGTGAGGGCCAGGGGCTCTGGAACACTCCGTGAGGGCCAGAGGTTCTGGAACACTCTGTGAGGGCCAGGGGCTCTGGAACACTCCGTGATGGCCAGAGGTTCTGGAACACTCCGTGAGGGCCAGACGCTCTGGAACACTCCGTGAGGGCCAGGTGCTCTGGAACACTCCGTGAGGGCCAGAGGTTCTGGAACACTCCGTGAGGGCCAGAGGCTCTGGAACATTTCCTCATGGTAGAACCTCAGATGGCCAATCACAACCCCCGCTGGGTGAAGTCAAACTGAGGAGAGTGAAGTAATGGACTTCAAACAGCCTTCCAGGGAAATGACTTGTATTTGATGGATTTTCTTTTGCACTACATTTAAACGAGACACCCAAGCATTAAAAGAAAAACAGAATTCACAGAACTAAACGTGGAATGAGGAGATGTGGAGGCGGTGGGCTGTTAGAGTTATCCAAACACTGTAGCTGCTCAAATATGATTTATCAGATCTCAGCTTTCCTTCAGTGTGAAAAGGAAAACATTTTTGAGTCATTTAGACTGAAATCGTTCTTACTCAACATTCTTTAGCTGGCTCTCAGGATGGCAGCTCCGAGTGCTTTTGGCTCTCACAGACATACACACACACATGCTCTCACGAACACACACACGCTCTCACGGACACACACAGTCGCACACACACTAAAGCATACACATAAACTCTTGTATGCACGCATACACAAACAGTAACTGTGTCACAACTCTGGTACATAGAGATTTGTCATGAACATCTTTTTAATCATTGACATGGAAGAAATGTAACACAGCCATACAATAAATCAAAACAATGTAACATAGCTTCGCAGGAAGAAGACCCCTGCCTCGCCAGCAGTGCGCACGGGCCAAGCATGCGCCCTTAAAATAGCATCTGAATAACATGCCATTGACTTTAGACAACGTCTTCCTGGTTTGTGGCGGAATTGTTTTTCTGAAACAGCAAAATAGCACCAGGGAACATTTGCGCCGGAACACGCCTCCTTTTTTCGCTGAACCGCCCACGGGAGCGCAAAGTCATTCCCTCATTTACCGACGTGCGTCTGTGGAGGGAAAAGTCCGCTTGCGTCGAGTGCAAACTGGGAATGATACTTGCGCTGGGTGCAAGATAGGGCCCACTGTGCCTGAGACAGGACTCACTGCTAAGCCTCACTTACTAGCATTTCTTTACAGAAAACGAAAATACAGTTTGTCTGCGGAATAGATTTCAAGTTTTCAAAGCCCCGCACCCACAGTGTAACTGTGGAACCCAGCATGGCTGTACGAAACAACAGAGAATGGATGAGATTTACTGGACTGCTGCGTCTCAGTCCCAGGGCTTGGATCACTATCAGGCTGAGTCACACTCATGAAAGCTGAGTTACGTAAAAGCGGAGTAGCTGCCCTGGCGGATGTGGACGAAGGAGAAACTCCACCCAGGAGAGCTCGGGCTTCACCGGGAATATCCTCGCCCTATTATCCATCCTCCTCTCTTTTCATCCTCCTCCATCCCTCCTCCCCCCCTCTTTATCTAGTGATGGGAAACAGGCCCTGGATTTCCTGTCTCTCTCCTCCCTTCAGAAGCAGTCTTTGGTGTGGGCGAGAGGGCACCAGGCAGAAGCAGCTGACTTTGCTCTTCAGCCAGCTAATAAGCTGTAATCAAACACACTTCACAGACTGATCTCCAGAGCTAGTCTCTACAGCTTTCATCTAAGATCAGGATGGGCTTGACGAGATGGCAGGCTGTGTTTGTGTGTGTGTCTGTGTGTGTGGCCAGCAGAGAAACTTTAAGTGCGTGTGTGCGTTCTGTGTGTACGTTCAAATGGTGCTTTGAGTACTTCACATACTTCTGCTGTTAAATTTATTGTATAAGACATACAATATACACTGTGGACACACCCTCCCAAGCCAGCAGTCCTGTTCCTGGCCTGGTCCACTATTTCTGGACCGGGGAACTGAGAGGAGGAGAACTGACTAGAGAGGAGGAAACAGCAGTCGCCCACTTCACTTAGTGGCAGGAGATACTATTTTTATTCTCTCGCTGGTTTCTTTACTGCAGCTCTGCCTGGTGGTTTTCAGGGTTAGGGTGATGAACCACCACTGTTCTGGTGGGTTTCTACTGGGTAGAGTACTGTAACTTCCTGCCAGACCCAACACTGTCCAGCCAAACCCAACACTGTCCTGCCAGACCCAACACTGTCCAGCCAGACCCAACACTGTCCTGCTAGACCCAACACTGTCCTGCCAGCCCCAACACTGTCCTGCCAGCCAGACCCAACACTGTCCTGCTAGACCCAACACTGTCCTGCTAGCCAGACCCAACACTGTCATGCCAGACCCAACACTGTCCTGCCAGACCCAACACTATCCTGCCAGACCCAACACTGTCCTGCCACACCCAACACTGTCCTGTCAGACCCAACACTGTCCTGCTACACCCAACACTGTCCTGTCAGACCCAACACTGTCCTGCTAGACCCAACACTGTCCTGCTAGACCCAACACTGTCCTGCCAGACCCAACACTGTCCTGTCAGACCCAACACTATCCTGCCAGACCCAACACTGTCCTGCCAGACCCAACACTGTCCTGTCAGACCCAACACTATCCTGCCAGACCCAACACTGTCCTGACAGACCCAACACTGTCCTGTCAGACCCAACACTATCCTGCCAGACCCAACACTGTCCTGCTAGACCCAACACTGTCCTGTCAGTCTCTACCTCTCCCTCTCTCTTTCTTACTCTTTCTACCTCCCTCTCTCTCCTCCCTCTCTCTCTCTCTCTCTCTCTCTCTCTCTCTCTCTCTCTCTCTCTCTCTCTCACTCACTCCCTCTCCCTGCCACACAAAACAAGACAGTTTGATCTGTGGTGGGTGGCGAGGTCACACCCATATTTGGACGCCCATCTGAGGGGTCACCTGTGGTTCAGCTCTCTCAGCTCATGTCTGCAGTTGCTTTTGGCCATTTTGATGACTTGGTTGTGTTGGAAGAGCACTGTCTGGTCTTCATCATAACAGAAGTTTAAGGATGGGTCACATGATTCACATCCATACAAGCGAGTTCTGCCGTCCGCTCTGGAGTCATGGAAACAAACAAGTTTAAATACCTAAACTTATGGTCAAACTGAAAAGAAACACATGTATTTATATATATACTTTTTTGCCAGCAGTTTATCACACAACCCAGGCAGTGTCCCAATGGTCTTGGTCACATTGTGAAAAGAAAGACCTTGGATTTTGACAGAAACAGATTTAGACAAAGAGACTAAGTAGTTGTGATGTTTTTGAGAGAAGCAGCTTTGCTTACTGCAAAGCTTTCTTAAGGAGGTGGTGGTTGAACTTCCGTCAAGTCTATCCTTTTCCTAAGATAATGTACGTATTTGAAAAATATGGTGGAGGTCTGTTTTCTCTGGAAGTGACGCAGACTTCTCCGAGTCAAGAACACTGAAATAACAAGGACAAAGGCACCGTTTCAGAAGCCCAGAATATGACCTCGATACCATCTCTTCCTGTGTTAATTGAATTCAGCTCCCCAAGAGTTGTTTGAGCTTTGGGTACATTTGAAACCCCACAATGACCCTTCTCCCCCTGTGTTTGATTTGGACACGACTTAACTTAATTTGAACTATAATCAGATGTATGGCGAGGCAAGGAACGGAACACAGCCAGCCATGAAATGGAGGCAAACAATTTGTCAACACGTTCCAACGAAAGAAATCAGAGAGCTACAGCACCCTGTACCTGAGGAAAGAATGGGCATTTGAGACACGTTACCTTGCACAGTAATAAAAGCAAGCTGGCTCCCAGCATTGGCTAGGACTGGAGAACTCCGTTCTTTCATGTGTGGAAATGCTTTTGGAGACCTGGAGCCAGCTACAGGATTGTGTTTTTGCTGTGGTGTTAGTGTTGAAAATTGAGACTCCCGGTAAAATGGGCTTTTAAGGCAGTGGATGGTACTTGTGTTTTTTATTAGGCCCCAACCAGTTTCCACTTCATCTCCACATGCTGCCGGCTCCTACATCTGCAGCAGGCATACAGACAGACAGACAGACAGACAGACAGACAGACAGACAGCAGACAGACAGCAGACAGGCAGACATACAGGCAGGCAGGCAGGCAGGCAGACAGACAGACAGCAGACAGGCAGAGAGGCAGACAGGCAGACAGCAGACAGCAGACAGCTGACAGCAGACAGACAGACAGCAGACAGACAGACAGACAGACAGACAGACAGACAGACAGACAGACAGACAGACAGACAGACAGACAGACAGACAGACAGATAGACAGACAGACAGACAGCCAGACAGACAGACAGACAGACAGACAGACAGACAGACAGACAGACAGATAGACAGCAGACAGACAGAGATCTGAAGCCATTCTGGTCTAACACAGCAAAAAAAGGCCTCAGGTTTTCCATTGGTTGGCATTCCTGCTTTAGATTTTGTTCTGGTCTGTGTCCTAGAGTGAATCACACATGTTTACTGGATCACAGGTCATGCTTTACTGACCCATCAGCTAAACAGGAAACAGCCTTGATCAAGCTGCAGTGAGTCAAACTGACGACATCCTTCTGTTCTCAGCAGATAATCTCCATCGACTGAGGAACTCTGGTTGAAGTACATTGTCATGAAAAACACAAGTGTTGTTCTGGCACCCGAGCACAGGAAAATTGCAGCTGGATTCAGCTGATCTTTCTTTCTCTTTTTCTCCCTCTCTCGCTTTCTCTCTCTGGCCATGCTGTGCCTTTATGCTGATATTTCCAAGCGATTCCATGAAATTCAGTGGATTTGCACTACCCTTTCATGAGGTCATTTGAAACTATACAAGCTATACAAAACTATACACCGATCCTTAATTTAATTTGGGGAGATATTTGGCCAGTTGGTGAGCTGGAGTTTGAAACGGAGGTATGAGATAGTGCATCTCAGGGTTCTGTGTGGCTTCTGTCCAGGAGTGAGGCGATCCACTCCTCCCCAACCAGCGCTGCAAAGGACAGAGAGCAGATTTATGTCTGAAGTCTGTAAGTCAGGGCCCTTTATCAGAGCTGCTCTGCTTTAGTGTAAACACCCTGACACTGCACAAGCTGATTAGCAGTGAGCCAGATGGTTTCGACTTCTAGGGAGTTGTGTTTTTGCATTCCTGTGTCATGGGAGAGATGACAAATCCTAAGCAATACACCCCCCTCTCCCCTCCCCCTCATCCCCACATCATCGCCCCCCTCCTAGCACCCCCCCCCACACACACACACACACATCCTCACCCCGCTACACACATCACTCCCTACACAGACACACACACTCACAAAGACACACTTGAGAAGTCGGGCTGTCACGCACAGCTCCAAGGCTACTGTTGGCTGCTGAAGGGTTGTAGTCAGGCTATGCAGAATGATGGCATGAGGATGAGTGATAAACACACCAGATACACAACACTAAAATACACATGGATATAGTGCAAGGATAACCGAGAGATAGCTAAAGATACACTGTTGATGGATATACTGAAATAGAAACTACAAGAATAGATAGAAATGATAGGGAGATATATGTACAATGCTACTGTAGTTACACTATAGAGATGTACTGTTCTGGACATCACAAGGAACTATGGTGTCCTTTTACTGTAGATAACCAATTTAAAGTTAAGTCTGGATAGACTGTAGATATAACAGGGACATATTTAAACCCTGCTAGAGATAAAGAGTATATAACTGCTAGGTGCCTAGACACATGTGTATAACAGAGAGATGCTGTAGGAATACACTTCATCCTTCTTCAGAGAGCTTCTTTTAAAGTGTGTTTGACAGTCAGAATCCTCCTAGTAAACAGACCGCAGTCTTATCTCAGGGGTATAGATCACAAACGTTCTCTCTCTCTCCATCTCTCTCTCCCTCTCTCTCTCTCTCCCTCCATCTCTCTCTCTCTCTCTCTCTCTCTCTCTCTCTCTCTCTCTCTCTCTCTCTCTCTCTCTCTCTCTCTCTCTCTCCTCTCTCTCTCTCTCTCTCTCTCTCACTCACTCCCTCTCCCTGCCACACAAAACGAGACAGTTTGATCTGTGGTGGGTGGCGAGGTCACACCCATTTTTGGAAGCCCATCTGAGGGGTCACCTGTGGTTCAGCTCTCTCTCTCTCTCTCTCTCTCTCTCTCTCTCTCTCTCTCCCTCCATCTCTCTCACACTCTCACTCTCTTTCTCTCTCCCTCCATCTCTCTCTCTCGATATTTCTCCCCCCTCCGTCTTTCTCTCTCTCTCTCCCTTTCTCCCTATATACCTCCCTCTCCCCTTCTCTCTGCCTCCCTCCCTCTCTCTATCTTATCAGCAGATTTTGATTGTACAGTTGTTGAAGTTCAAAAGCCCCCACCCCCTTTGAGAACTGGTCTTTGAGGAACAGTGACTAGGCAGGGTCGATTGCCTGAGGGCAGACCTAGCTTCCTGAGAGATCGGAGGGAGAGAGAGAAAGAGACAGAGAGAGAGATACAGAAAGAGAGAGAGAGAGAGAGAGAGAGAGAGAGGGGAGAGATGAGAGAGAGAGAGAGAGAGAGAGAGAGAGAGAGAGAGAGAGAGAGAGAGAGAGAGAGAGAGAGAGAGAGAGAGAGAGAGATGAGAGATAGAGATGAAAGGAAGAGAGGGGGATCACACTGTGATCCGGCGTACCACAGGTCAAAGGTCAGGATGAGGTTACAAGGTCACATCTGGGCTCACAGGAGGAATGGTGTGAAACAGGAAATAGATCCAAGGGTTACAGGAAGAAAGTGGGGGAGGGGGTGAACACCCAGGATCCAAGAAGGATGAGACACACTGGGCCCTATTTTAATGATCTGAAACGCAAGTATCAAAACGCCAAGTGCAAGTAACTTTGTGGCGGGACTCCGGCGCGGTTACTATTTTGCTGGCGGGATGAATGACTTTGCGCAAATCTAAAATGGGTTGGTCCGAAGTAGCTACATTGTTATTATAACGGCAGTCCTACTTTTAAATATATTTTATTTTTTAAATTGTTATTCTTTTAAATTGTTTAGTTCTTAGAATTAGTTTAACTAATGAACTTTCTTACTTAATTTAAGACCCGTTTATGTTTATTGTTTGCACCTTCCTGCCACAGTAAATTCCATGTTTGTGTAACATAGGCTACATGTCGAATTAATCGAATTCTGATTCTGATGGGAGAAGAAACCTAACCAAATTAGCTTCGGTTAAACATTCATGGGAGGAAATTGCCACAATTGTTTCAAATCAAGTTCACATAAATACAGATTTCTCATGCAAATCTTTTTATAATTATTGAAGAAATGTAACACGCCATAAATCAAAACAATGTAACGTAGCTTTGCAGAAAGAAGACCCTGACCTCGCCAGCAGTGCGCATGGACCAAGCATACGCCCTTAAAATAGCATCTGATAAACGCGCCATTGACTTTAGACTACGTTTTTCCTGGTCAGTGGCGGAATTGTTTTTCTAAAACTGCAAAATAGCACCAGGGAACGTTGCGCCGGAACACGACCCCGGGAGCGCAAGGTAATTTCGACGTGCGTCTGTGGAGGGAAAAGTCCGCTTTGCGTCAAGTGCAAACTAGGAATGACACTTGCGTCGTTGACAAATTCAATTGTGCTGGGTGCAAGATAGGGTCCACTGGCTGATTACCCAGGAGCCTTTGCGTGTTGACACTGAGCTATCTCTGGCTGACTGTAAGCATTACGGTTGACGGCAGATTAGGTACATTTGGGCTGTAAGTGGATGTATTTTATAATATGTAATAATAATAATAATAATATTTATATTATTCTATCACAAATTGTGTGATAATGTAGTTTTACGTTGGTGTGTATATAGCTGGATAGCATTTCCTGACACATTTCCTGACACATTTTGTCCAAACTTTTGACTGGTACTGTATATGTATATACAAAAGTTTGGACAAAATGTGTCAGGAAATGCTTAAAAGTCCAACATGAAGTGGATGGAGGGGGGACCGGGCCACAGGGAACTTGCTCTGCAGAAAAAGAAAAAAGTTTCAGTTAGCAGACTTACAGAGGGGGATTTGAACCTTCCATCTCCTGAAGCCACGAGTCAGTACAATCCTGCAGGGAAGAGGAGGGGTGGGGGCCACGTGTGTGTGTGTGTGTGTGTGTGTGTGTGTGTGTGTGTGATGCGCTCAAGCTTGGAGATATACAGAGATAGTGAGCGTGTGTGTGTGTGATGCGCTCAAGCTTGGAGATATACAGAGATAGTGAGCGTGTGTGTGTCCCAGGCAAGCGTGTTGGGTCCTGTTAACAGAATGTGCTGTGATCCTTGTTCTCACCTGCAGTAGACCTGCCCTTCCTCCCTCCCTTCCTCCTCCTCTCCTCCATCCTCCTCCCCCTTCCTCCTTTCCTCCTCCCTTCCTCCCTTCCTCCTCCCCCTTCCTCCTTTCCTCCTCCCTTCCTCCTCCTCCTCTCCTCCTCCACCTCTCCCCCCTGCCCCTGGCAGCTGCTGTGCTGGACCCTGTTATTAGTCTGATTACACCTCCTGGCTTTCTGCTACAGACTCCACCTTGATGACAGGGAGAGGGCAGGGGCTGGGGGATCTGTACAACACACCCATGCCTACACACACACACACACACACACGCATGCCTATACACACACACACAAACATACACACACCCATACCTGTACTCACACACACACCCATGCCTATACACACACACACATACCTGTACTCACACACACACACATGTACACACACACACACATGCACACATACCTGTACTCACACACACGCATACACACACATAATGCACAAGCCAAGCCGTGATAAACAGCAGAGATCCAAATGGTTCGTTCTCTCCCAGTAGTCCACCTCTGCTGCTCCACATTTGACCCCTTGGTCTCCTTCTCACGGTCGACAGATATACACGCAGTAAACATCCACATGGCTGTCATTCCAGTCCTCATCTGTGGGATAGTTTACCAGCCTGTCCAGTCCTCCTCTCAGTTTCCAAGTCTGTCTGTCTGTGTGTGTGTGTTTCTGTGTGTGTGTGTACAGTAAAATTGTGCCGTGTGTTCACGGAGACAGAGAAGGGGAGGTGGGCCGCTTGCGTTCCAGGAAGTTTGTTCCTGAAGCTGGAGCACTGGGGATTGACCCCGTGGAGTTACCAGACATCTGATTGGCAGGTCCAGACCCCACGGGGGTGATCATTGGTCGGAGGTTGAGATTGGTAGAGAGGAACCAGGAACAGGGGAAAGTTAGAGAGTGAGGGAGAGGGGGAGAGAGGTGGAGACACATAGAGGGAGAGAGAGAGAAGTTGAGAAAGAGAGGTTGGGGTAGAGAGAGATAGATAGATGGGGAGAGAAAGATGTAGGGAGAGCCGTTGAAGGAGAGAAAGAAGTAGAGTGAGAGAGAGATAGATGGAGAGAGAGAGAAAGGTAGAACGAGAGACAGATGTATGTGGCTTGTCTCTCCTCCCATGCTGCCTAGCGTTCAGGCCTTCCTCCCCAACCACCCCTCCAGCTCTGTGTTCAGCCTCCAACACACCACTCAGCAGTCCTCCACGACACACCACTCAGCAGTCCTCCAGGACATGCATTTGAGGGAACAGCTGTGTGTTTGTGCTGTCAGCTGGTCACAAGGCCAGCACAGGCCAGGGGAACTTGGTCACAGGGAATCAGTGACACTCTCTCCCGGAGGCCCAGTCACAGTCAACAGGCAGTTTAAAAGGTTGCTTCTTTAATCGTCTCTGGTAAGAGAGGGGCTCTCGTTCCTCAGGCGTCCAGCTGGGTCCTCGTGAACTGGGATGCCCTCCAGGGGAGGAGCTGGAGAGGGAGAGACCCTGTGGGATGCCCTCCAGGGGAGGAGCTGGAGAGGGAGAGACCCTGTGGGATGCCCTCCAGGGGAGGAGCTGGAGAGGGAGAGACCCTGTGGGATGCCCTCCAGGGGAGGAGCTGGAGAGGGAGAGACCCTGTCCCCGGCTGGTCACTCCTCTGGTCTCTCCTCTGAAACATTGTGTTCCTGGTCTCTCCTCTAAAACATTGTGTTCCTGGTCTCTCCTCTGAAACATTGTGTTCCTGGTCTCTCCTCTGAAACCTTGTTCCTGGCTGGGCCTGTTTCATGAGGTCTCTGCAGGGCCCATCATGCTTTGGGCTCACTGGCTCAGTCAGACTCAGGGTGAGTGTGTGTGTGGGGGATTGTTTGTTTGTGTGTGTGAGTGATTGTGAGTGTGGGGTTGTGTATGTGCGTGGGTGTGTGAGTGAGTGAAAGTGAATTGGCGTGTGTGTGATTGCTTGTGTGGCAACAGCTAGAACTGGTCAAGCAGAAACTAAAAGACATCCAGCCAGTTAATACTGATCTGACTGTGTGACCCCCCTGTGACCCTGGCCTCTGTGCCGTGTCACGTCAGCTGAGAAGCTGGGTCAAAGGTCACAGGTCAGGGGGTCGCAGCAGGAGAGCGAGTCACTGACCGCTCTGGTCAGTTCTTGTTTTTGCCGGCTGGATGGATAACAGCATGCCGCAGACAGCCATGTTTTGCTGAAGAGGAAAGATCTCACAAGGGGCGTGTTCAGGGAGGGGCCTGGAATCTGATTGGCCACCCCAGGTGCCACCCCGCTATCTTTACCTATTATCATTATCTGGCAGGAATTTTTTTCTTAATTCAGTTAAGACACTCACGTATTAGATTTGAGCGTTTATTAACAACCATAGACAGGGAAATAGATTGGACTTTGGCGGAGTGGATGTATCGAGGGGAAGCACTCCGTCCACTAGCATTAGGGAGCAACATGCACAGAATGAGGCGGGATGAGGGCTGGTGGAGGGGGGCAGCAGCACTATATAATACTGGGAGTGGTCTGCTAATGCCACCTTATAGGACGTGGGCCAATGGGCTTGAAGCAGGCTAACACAGGTGTAGCTGATGAGTAAACAGCAGGAGCCTGCAGCTGTACCAGTTCACATGGGGGTGTAAGATCCTGGTACATTCACATTCATCTTCAGAGAGTAGCTACTTTACATAATTAACATCAATGACATAATGGTTCCTTGCCAGACACTGAAACTAAAGTTGAAACAATTATATATGTAAAAGTGCAATACTTGTTGTCTTGTTTTAGTTGGGTCACATCCCACTTAGCATAGAAGAAGAAGGAGGGGAGGCGCGGCACAAGTTATTGCAAGTGAAACTTGGTATGGAGGAGGTCGGGGCATTCAGGGTGAGTGGATGTTAATACTGATCTTGTTTTGGTAACACAATCTTCATCTGCTCCTCATCACCCTCCTCTCAGGACACCCTCCATACAGCCCTCACAGTCCTCACAGTCCTCCTCACAGTCCTCCTCACAGTCCTCACAGTCCTCACAGCCCTCACAGTCCTCACAGAACTCACAGCCCTCACAGTCCTCACAGCCCTCACAGTCCTCACAGTCCTCCTCACAGTCCTCACAGTCCTCCTCACAGTCCTCCTCACGGTCCTCACAGTCCTCACAGTCCTCACAGTCCTCACAGTCCTCCTCACAGTCCTCACAGTCCTCCTCACAGTCCTCACAGTCCTCACAGTCCTCACAGTCCTCACAGTCCTCACAGTCCTCCTCACAGTCCTCACAGTCCTCACAGTCCTCACAGCCCTCACAGTCCTCCTCACAGTCCTCACAGTCCTCCTCACAGTCCTCACAGTCCTCACAGCCCTCACAGTCCTCACAGAACTCACAGCCCTCAGAGCCCTCACAGCCCTCAGAGTCCTCACAGTCCTCACAGTCCTCCTCACAGTCCTCACAGCTCTCACAGTCCTCACAGAAGTGTTTAGTGAGAGGAAATCAGCTTGTGTAAATTATGTCAAGATGAGTTTGGGAAACAGTCAGGAAGGTGTTCTTGGCACCATGTTTTCAGCATCTTTTATTGTTGCTCATTAAAACAACAAGAAGTCCTCATTAAACAGCATGTGTCATGGGGGGGGGGGGGGCACACACACACATATGCATCCACACTCACAGATATACACCTATGCGAACACACACAAACACACACACATGTACACACATTCATTTATGTATACAAACACACGCACACTCTTACACAAATATTCCCGACACACACTCGCACACAAAATCACATGAAGTACTCGTCCAGACACAGTGAACTATTCTTTCATGCAAAGTATCTCAGAAGCATCTCAGCTGATCTAAAACGATGTTCCAACACAATCAGAAGCATCTCAGCTGATCTAAAACGATGTTCCAACACAATCAGAAGCATCTCAGCTGATCTAAAACGATGTTCCAACACAATCAGAAGCATCTCAGCTGATCTAAAACGATGTTCCAACACAATCAGAAGCATCTCAGCTGATCTAAAACGTTGTTCCAACACAATCAGAAGCATCTCAGCTGATCTAAAACGTTGTTCCAACACAATCAGAAGCATCTCAGCTGATCTAAAACTTTGTTCCAACACAATCAGAAGCATCTCAGCTGATCTAAAACGTTGTTCCAACACAATCAGAAGCATCTCAGCTGATCTAAAACGTTGTTCCAACACAATCAGAAGCTTCACAGCTGATCTAAAACGTTCCAACACAATCAGAAGCATCTTAACTGATCTAAAACGTTGTTCCAACACAAGCCCTGTGTGTGTTTGTGTTGTGAGAGTAATTCTGCACAGACGGTCTAATTGTGTCCTCTGAAGGCCTCTGTTGTCTGTCAGGGGGGGTGAGGAGATGAGCCGTGTGTTTCATCTGAGACACCAGACAGCCCTGTGTGCTTGCTGTCTGCTGTGGGAGCCTGTTTCCACCCAGAGCAGTCCGATCCAGTCAGACCAGCCTGCGGTAGACCCTGTCGCCCTGCAGAGCTCCTGAGAGCAGGGGGCCAATACCTCCTGTCTGCACACAACACACAGCCATGCCCCCCTCCTGTCACTCCAGACGTACGTTTCAGGACATTTGATGTTTCAGTCTCTCCTGATACGCTTTTATCCAGGATAATGTAGAAATAAAGGGAGGAGTAGGAGAGAGGGGAGGGGAGAGAGTGGGGTGTGGAGGCAGGCGAGAAGGCAGGGAGTAAGAGGAGGGGAGGGAGTGGAGAAAGATGACTGCCTGCCAGGGTGTTGAACTGTTTATGTAATCTCATCTCCCCCAACTCCCCTCTCCTCCTACTGCCTCCTCCACCCTAGGTTACGTGCCAGAGACAGACCAGGTTCAACTCTTTCCTCCGAGAGGAGGAGGGAGAGGGGGAGGGGGAGAGGGAGAGGGGGGAATTTACAGAACACTGAGGCCTTTGCTGCTGTGCCTCCCCTCTCTCTCCTCCCCTCCCCTTGGGTCGTTGCAGCCAGTCAAAATCCCCCCCTCAGCTCCAGTCCATGAGCCATTTCCTGTCCCAAACTTCCTGCCTCAACCCAGTCACAGCTCAACCCAGACACAACACACAGCCCTCCTGCCAGCTCTCTTTACAGAGGAGAGGAGGAGAGGCGGAGAGGAGGAGAATAAGAGAGTAGGGGGGAGGAGAGGAGGAGAGGATGAAAGGGGAGGAGGAAGCAGTCTACCTTGAGGGGTGGTCCTTGGCCCTGTCAGGGCAGCAGCTTAATGAGGGGGTGAGAGATGCCAAGACGCTTAGAACCTGGCATGGGCGGATGGATGGCAGAACATGAACATGTGAAGGGAACAAGGTTTTTCCATTCCCTCTCGCTCCTCACCTCACCTCAACCCTCCTTCTCTGTTCTCAGTCCCCCTCCTCTTCTCTTCACCACTCCTCCACTCTCATCTTCTCCACTCCTCATTCACCCTTTTCTCCTTTCCCCTCTTCTCCTTACCTCTGCTCTCCTGTCTTCTCCTTTATTCTACCCACCCTTTTTCTCCTCTCTTCCCTCCCTCTCTCCTCTCATCCTTGTCTCTCCTCTCCTTTCTCCTCTCTCCTCTCTCTCCTCCTCTCTGAAGGGTAGGGTCTAGGGGTTATGTCAGGTTAGGGGATCTGTAAGATATCTGAATTTCAGAGTGCATTGAGGTAATCAGCAACAGGAAGCTGTGTGCGTGTTGTGTTGGTGTGTGTTTGTGTTGTGTTGGTGTGTGTATGTTGGTGTGTGTGTTGGTGTGTGTGTGCTGGTGTGTGTATGTTGGTGTGTGTGTTGGTGTGTGTGTTGTGTTGGTGTGTGAGTTGTGTTGGTGTGTGTGTGTGTTGTGTTGGTGTGTGTGTGTGTGTGTGTTAGTGTGTGTGTGTTGGTGTGTGTGTGTTGGTGTGTGTGTCACGCTCTGGCATGTACATGTGTTCCAGATGAAGACTTCAGCGTCCGGGTTCTATGGGGTTCATTCCAGAACATTCTGGAGTGATGACTAACTCAGAGGGGGGAGGGGGGGGCGATGGGGGAGGCTGATACTGGGGTTGAATCTCTTGCCTCG
The DNA here is from genome assembly GCF_021917145.1 of Hypomesus transpacificus. Taxonomy (NCBI): domain Eukaryota; kingdom Metazoa; phylum Chordata; class Actinopteri; order Osmeriformes; family Osmeridae; genus Hypomesus; species Hypomesus transpacificus. Next base: position 900,875 of record NC_061061.1, on the reverse strand, counting down.
GTCGGTATTTTAGTAGGAGTTGAGACTGGTATAATTCCATAATCCAGGTAAATTAAGAGATTAGTGACTGAAAGTCAGGCCATTTTTACCCTGAAGAAATCTGTGTTGTAACCCAAATCTAGCTTTGTGTGCAGTATGTCCACATTATAGTCATGTGTTTGTAGTGGCCATGGATTCAGTGTTGGCACACCCTTGGGAGCGTGTTAGTGTGTCTGTACATAAGTGCATGCGTGTGTGTGCAAGTGTGTGTGTGCACTTGTGTGTGCGTGATGCATGTGTGTGCGCATGTGTCTGTGTGTGCATGTGTGTGTGCATGATGCGTGTGTGTGCATGATGCGTGCCTGTGTGTATGTGCATGTGTGCATGATGCGTGCCTGTGTGTATGTGTGTGTGTGATGCGTGCATGTGTGTGTGATCAGTGTGTGTGTGATGCGTGCCTGTGTGTATGCGTGTGTGTATGTGCATGTGTGCATGATGCGTGCCTGTGTGTATGTGCATGTGTGCATGATGCGTGCCTGTGTGCGTGTGTGTGTGTTTGTGTGTATGTGCATGTGTGTGTTTCCAGCCCAACCCAGTCTTTCATCACCAGTCTCTAACCCTAACCCATCAGCAGTCTTTTCCAGTCCCATCCACCCACTCTTTTCTAGTCCCATCCACCCACTCAATCCAGCCGTCAACAAAGGAATAGTGTGCTAGTGTTTCCATTGGAGGGTGAAGCTGCTGCTTCCACCAACATAGGAGAGCTGTGAGGGGGCGGCAGACCAGAGGCTCGGGGACTTTGTTCCTCCCAAACCTGTTAAGTATTTATCACCTCAGTCAACCCCAGCAGCAAGGTGCTCTGGGGACGAGTGCTGTCTTGTCGCGCCTCCCTCCCCCTCCTCCCCCTCCCTCCTCCCCCTCCTCCCCCTCCTCCCCCTCCCTCCTCCCCCTCCTCCCCCTCCTCCTGCAGTCCTCCTGTGAGAGCCCCTGTCCTGGTGGCCCCTGTCCTGCTGGACTCTGACAGGAGCCCCATGTTAGTCCTCCCATGTGTCCTCTCCTCCTGCTCCCCTCCCTCTCCCCTCCCCTCCTCTCCTCCTCCCTCCCTCTCCTCTCCTCCTCCCTCCCTCCCTCCCCTCCTCCCTCCCTCCTCTCCTCTCCTCTCCTCTCCTCTCCTCTCCTCCTCCCTCCCTCCCTCCCTCCCTCCCTCCCTCCTCTCCTCTCCTCTCCTCTCCTCTCCTCCTCCTCCTTCCCTCTCTCCGGCCCTGGTGTTGGGGTATAAATCATCCAGGGGTCTGGTGGGCATCTGCCAGATCCGTGGGGCTCCAGGCAAGAATGTGACCAGGGACAGAGTGCCCTTACGACCCCAGCTGAACGCCTCCGTTCCTGGGTTCTCAGCATGCTCACAGCCCCCTACTTCCTCCACCTCCCTCCTTCTCTCAGCATGAACTCACGCCTGAGAGTAACAAGCTGGAGATATATTCCCTCACTGCTCTCTCTCTCTGCCTCTCTCTATCTCTTTCTCTCTTTCTCTTTCTTCTCCAACGTTTACTGTGAGAAGAGGCTGAGGGGGAGAGCTGCAGGGCTGGGAGGAGAGAGGATGTTTGGCTTGGAGAGACGGTGTCTGAAGCCTGATCCAGGAGAAGTGAGGAGTCCAGATGGAGACGTCCTCCATCACCCTGTCAGCCTCTCATCACCCTGTCAGCCTCCATCACCCTGTCAGCCTCCCATCACCCTGTCAGCCTCCATCACCCTGTCAGCCTCCATCACCCTGTCAGCCTCTCATCACCCTGTCAGCCTCCATCACCCTGTCAGCCTCCATCACCCTGTCAGCCTCTCATCACCCTGTCAGCCTCTCATCACCCTGTCAGCCTCCATCACCCTGTCAGCCTCTCATCACCCTGTCAGCCTCTCATCACCCTGTCAGCCTCTCATCACCCTGTCAGCCTCCATCACCCTGTCAGCCTCTCATCACCCTGTCAGCCTCTCATCACCCTGTCAGCCTCTCATCACCCTGTCAGCCTCCATCACCCTGTCAGCCTCCATCACCCTGTCAGCCTCTCATCACCCTGTCAGCCTCCATCACCCTGTCAGCCTCCATCACCCTGTCAGCCTCTCATCACCCTGTCAGCCTCTCATCACCCTGTCAGCCTCCATCACCCTGTCAGCCTCCATCACCCTGTCAGCCTCTCATCACCCTGTCAGCCTCCATCACCCTGTCAGCCTCTCATCACCCTGTCAGCCTCCATCACCCTGTCAGCCTCTCATCACCCTGTCAGCCTCTCATCACCCTGTCAGCCTCCATCACCCTGTCAGCCTCCATCACCCTGTCAGCCTCTCATCACCCTGTCAGCCTCCATCACCCTGTCAGCCTCTCATCACCCTGTCAGGATCATCCTTCAGTGAGCAGCCTGATGAAGGAGACATGCAGCTGGGAACCAAACATGCTCTCTTTCTCCCTATCTCTCTCTCTCTCTTTCTCTCTGTGTCTCTCTCTCTCTCCTGGGCGGGTCGCTTCAACTGTTCTTCTCCTTGAGAGAACTGGGGGGGGGACTCAAGGATTTTTCTCCATTGATTTCATGACATTCTGTTCCCCACGATCTCTGTGAAATGAAAGAGTTGATCTCCATGGCAGGGAGCTCTCCAGTGAGTTAGAGGACGACAAGGCTCACTCTGGGAGGGGGGAGAGAGAGGGAGAGAAAGAGGGGAAACAGAGAGGGGGGAGTGAGGGGGGAGAGAGAGGAAGGAGAAAGGGGAGAGAGGGGGGTGAGAGGGGGGAGAGAGGGGGGAGAGAGGGGGGGAGAGAGGGGGGAGAGAGGGAGGAGACAGGACAGGCTTGCTGCTATCATGACTGGCGTGGAGGCAGATAAGCTGGCAGAAGTCTCCCCACCCAGAGCTCAGTACATGACGGCCTTGTGTGTATCACTGGAAAGATACACAGTCCTACACATGTTCAGTTTTAGGAATCCCTTCCACTGGGCAATGATCATGTTTTGCTCCCGACAACTGTTAACGATTAACACGTTTCTTCAAAAAGGGAGTTGTCCATTGTATACAAAGGACATAATATATTTTTGTACTTCACACAATGTTAGAATTTCCACCAAACGCTCTAAACAGTGGTTGTTTGGTTTCCTACCTGTGGCTCTCATATGATGCTCTGACTGTAAACAAGCCCTACTCTGTGCCAGTGTCTGTCCTGTGCTGTTTGCTGTCGCTCTGTTGTCACAGTGGAAAATCTATGTTGGCTAATTTGCCTAGGGTTGGCTTTTCCTGCTTGTTTCCTTAACAACGGTGGGAAAGACCCCATCCCCTCCCCCCTCCCCTCCCTCCTCCCCTCCCCCCTCCCCTCCCTCCTCCCCTCCCTCCTCCCCTCCCCCTCCCCTCCCTCCTCCCCTCCCTCCTCCCCTCCCTTCTGCCCTCCCTCTCTCCAAACAGAGCCTGCCCCTTTTTGGTTGTTCCTACTTTTTTCCCCCTTTCCTTCTCTCTCTCACACAGTCTCTGACTAGCTCTCTTTATGTCTCTCTCTCTCACCCTCTCCCTCTCTCTCTCCTCTCTCTCTCTCTCTCTCTCTCTCTCTCTCTCTCTCTCTCTCTCTCTCTCTCCCCCCCTCTCTCTCTCTCTCTCTGTAAGCCAGTCAACAGTAAGACAGCCTTGCGTGTTGTAGTGGAGTCGGGAGGAGAGAGATCTGCTCACGCTGTTAGAGAGGACAACCCCTCCTTCTCCTCCCTTTCCTCCTCGACCCTGAACCCCCGAATCGTCTCCCTGGAGCGACCCTGACAACAGCCCCAGCACCCCCAGAGAGGAAGACAGAGGAAGACCCACAACGTTACTTTTCAAACCTAGAGGCAACACATGGATCAGTCTGACCGGGCTTTCGAGTCTAACTTTCTCTGACAGGAATGATTCGTTCTGGAGAGACTTCTACTTGAGTGCTGGTGAGTTAAGCCTCTCGTTCACCCCGTGTGCAATGCAGGTGTGTGTTCTCTGTGAGCTGGTTGGGTCTTGTGTTTTGGTGTGTCTCAAGTGGCTTTTTATTGTCGATACATAAAACAGCACAGAGCTACAGAAGACTACTCAGAACTAAAGAAGATTGACACCTAAAGCAAGTAGTGTAAAGATACACTGTGAAACATAACGTACTGTGCCATGACATCAGCAGATGAGCTGCACAGCACATTAGCCAACTAGAAGGGACAGAATAGTTAGTCCTTGTGGAGAGGGAGAGTGTGGAGCTAGAGGGGTCTACGCGTGGTTTGGGTTTGCACGCGTGCAGTAGGGCTGGTCTGATACACATGCTGGTATGTACAACACAGGCTAGTAGATAGAACACATGCTAGCACATGGAACACAGAACAAAGGCTAGTACACACACTCAGACTGTACACCCACACACACACACTCAAACTGTACAAACACACACCCCACTGATGTGAGTCCCTTTCGCAGACACACACACACACACACAAGACTGACCACTTGACAGTCCCGTGCAGTCCGAGTTGACCCGAACCCTCAGCGTCAGGACTGGTGGAGGTCAGAGTTCAGTTCCTCTTATCACTGTGAGATGTTTACGCTCTGGGGTCACCACTGTGACTGTATCTCTGTGGGCGGGAAGTCTAACGGCAGATAAACAAAGGAGTGAATAACCCACCTCACACACACACACACACACACACACACCCCCCACCCCCCCACACACACACACCCCACACCCCCACACTCCCACACAGACATCCCACACACACACACCCCACACAGACATCCCACACACACACCAAAGGTGGATTTGTTTACGATTGACTCCTCTGTGATCCCCCTGCTGTTTATCCCAACATCCCCTTGTTCTGTAGGCCCCTCCTGCTGTGTTATCACTGAGCCTTATCTGCTCCTGGGGTGGACGTGGCCTGGGGGCTCAGGGGTCAGTCCCAGGCTGGTCTAACCCCCCAGGTGCCAGGAGGAGAGGGAAGGAGGGAGGCCTGAGGGGAGGAGAACTAGTATACTTCAGTAGGAGGACTAACATGGTGGAGGTGACTTCAGGAGACCAGGAAAAGGTCTGTGTCTGAAAGTGGGTTTATCCACAATCCTCCAGAACTGACCTCTGCCTAGGCTGTTTGATCTCTGACCTTTCCCAAGGCCAAACCCTACTCTCTTTTAGGCTGTGTTTGACCTCTGACCTCGGGGACTACGCCAGACTCTGCTCTATTCCCAGGGCGTGTTTGACTTGTTAGATCCTGCCAGGTTTACCCAAGGCTGTCCTTTCTCTCTTCTGTTTACTCTTGAGCATTTGGGTAAAGAACATTAGCCAGGGCGGTTGGAGTCTGGAAATCATGTTAGGTAGAGATAGGGCGAGGATCCAGCACCAGTCCACACTGGTTACTAATCAACTAAGGACCACAACCATCACCAAACCTCTGCTCTGTCACCATCACCAAACCTCTGCTCTGTCACCATCACCTTACCTCTGCTCTGTCACCATCACCAAACCTCTGCTCTGTCACCATCACCAAACCTCTGCTCTGTCACCATCACCAAACCTCTGCTCTGTCACCATCACCAAACCTCTGCTCTGTCACCATCACCAAACCTCTGCTCTGTCACCATCACCAAACCTCTGCTCTGTCACCATCACCAAACCTCTGCTCTGTCACCATCACCAAACCTCTGCTCTGTCAGCATCACCAAACCTCTGCTCTGTCAGCATCACCAAACCTCTGCTTTATCAGCATCACCACACCTCTGCTCTGATGAACTTATTGTTTACTGAAAGATGTAAAATTCTTTGTGAGTTCAGCCTGACAAAGGCTTTTGTTTAGCACATCCGTGTCCAACATCCAGGCTCATTCACCTGTAGCTAAACAGGGCACAACTTAGTGGTCATAAAAACACTGGAGTTCTTTAATTCACAGGTAAAAGAAAAAGAAAAAATATGGTCTTTGAAAAGCCTCAAAAGAAAGGAAATCCACATGATCACCACAACCCAACGCTGACCCGCTCTTCTTGAGATGTGTGATTGTACAGCACAGCCCACCAGCATAGCTCCAGTGCTGGAACAGGTGTCACAGCTGTGTCCTGGAATGCACCTGGTTAGTGCATGGGCAGCCCCCCCCCCCCCCGCCCCTCCCCCCCCCCCGCCCCCTCAAGTTTACCCCACAGGGCAGCAGGGCTGTGGGCAGGATGGGGTCAACACCACCCACATGCCCACAACGACCACAAACAGTCACGGAGGGCTGAGCGATGAGGTTGTGTGGTTCTGGTCAGGGCTGGACCAATCAGATGGCAGGGATCCCTGCTCTGCTATTGGAGCTTGAGACTGGGATCACCTGAGGGGTCTGGGGGGAGCTGGAGAGGAGGGTGAGACTACACACACTCAAAGATACACACACACACGTTCACTCAAAGATGCACACACACACACACACAAAGATGCACACACACACACACACAAAGATGCACACACACACACATTCAAAGATACACACACACACAATTCACTCAAAGATGCACACACACACACACACTCAAAGATGCACACACACACACACTCAAAGATACACACACATTCACTCAAAGATGCACACACACACACACACACACACACACACTCAAAGATACACACATACACTCACTCAAACAGATGTATTCTCTCACATTGAAACACACACATATTTAAACACAATTGTGTACACACATCAAATTAGGTAGGAATATACACACACACACACAAAGGAATGGACGCACACACCTAATTCACACATTGACAGGCACACACACAAACACACACACTCAAAGATACACATACACACTCAGAGATACACACACACACACTCTCCTGCTTGAGTCCTTAGCGAATGATGTAACTGGGTGAGGGATGCAGTGCTGTGTGTATGCTGAGGTGATTGACTACAGTGAAGATGTCATCCATATGAACTAGAGAAGCATGAGAGATCTCCTGTGGATTTACATAGAAAAGCTCTCTGTCTCCCATCAGACCAACATCTGGTATCTATTAACCCCCAACCCACACATGCACACTTGTAACCCCCGCCCCCCCGCCCCACCCCCTGCCCCGCCCCGCCCCCACACCCTGCCCCCCACCCCTGCCCCCAGACCCTCAACTCCACCCACCCCTGCCTCCTACCCCCACTCCTGCCCCCCACCCCCCCACCCCTGCCCCCAGTCGCTCATCTCCATCCGCCCCTGCACCCCTTGCAGCCCTCTGGGACTAAAGATCTCTCTCTCTGGTTCATGTCTCTTGTAGAAAGCATCCGTGTCCTTCCAGGGGTTTAGTGAAGTGTGCAGTGAGAGGTGTGGAAGCTCTGACAAGCTGGCACAGCCTGCGTAGGGGACTACTTAACTCTCTCTCTCTCTCTCTCTCTCTCTCTCTCTCTCTCTCTCTCTCTCTCTCTCTCTCTCTCTCTGTCTCTCTCTCTCTCTCTCTGTCTCTCTCTCTGTCTCTCTCTCTCTCTCTCTCTGTCTCTCTCTCTGTCTCTCTCTCTCTGTCTCTCTCTCTCTCTCTCTCTCTCTCTCTCTCTCTCTCTCTCTCTCTCTCTCTCTCTCTCTCTCTCTCTGTTTCTCCCACTGCTTCTCTCTTTCACTCTCTCTACCATACACACTCTCTATCTCTCTATGTCTGTTTCTCCGACTGCTCCTCTCTTTCACTCTTCCTCTTTTTCTTTCTTTCTTCTTTTTCTTCCTGTGTTTCTCTTACTGCCTCTCTCTCTCTCTCTTTTTCTCCCCCATCCGTCAAGCAACTCAAAACTTTGCTATTTCAAGCAGGATCTTAGTTAGTCGAGGGGTTTCTATGGTTGTCTGTCATGTTTCCTATCTAAAAATATTCCTGTATTCTTAATTTGTAGTGTTCTATTGCATTTTGTTGTGAAGCACTTTGTGATTTTTATCTGCAAGAGGTGCTATACAAACAAACTTTACTTACTTACCAACTTACATCCAAGGGGCTGCATAGAGAATACCTGACTGAGTTTGATTAGAAGGTTCAGTGAGCAGAATGCACTGAGGCGTTCCAGCCTTGACAGGGTCTGTGAGTCATCAGGAGCCCTGATCTTCTGCTTCCACTGCATGGAGCTGGGGGCCCAGTGTTCCTCCTGGGGGCCCAGTGTTCCTCCTGGGGGCCCAGTGTTCCTCCTGGAGGAGCAGTGTTCCTCCTGGGGGAGCAGTGTTCCTCTTGGGGGAGCAGTGCTTGTGTTCCCCCTGGGGGCCTAGTGTTCCTCCTGGGGGCCCAGTGTTCCTCCTGGGGGAGCAGTGTTCCTCCTGGGGGAGCAGTGCTTGTGTTCCTCCTGGGGGCCCAGTGTTCCTCCTGGGGGAGCAGTGTTCCTCTTGGGGGAGCAGTGCTTGTGTTCCTCCTGGGGGCCCAGTGTTCCTCCTGGGGGCCCAGTGTTCCTCCTGGGGGAGCAGTGTTCCTCCTGGGGGCCCAGTGTTCCTCCTGGGGGAGCAGTGTTCCTCCTGGGGGCCCAGTGTTCCTCTTGGGGGAGCAGTGTTCCTCCTGGGGGCCCAGTGTTCCTCCTGGGGGAGCAGTGTTCCTCCTGGGGGAGCAGTGTTCCTCTTGGGGGCCCAGTGTTCCTCCTGGGGGCCCAGTGTTCCTCCTGGGGGAGCAGTGTTCCTCCTGGGGGAGCAGTGTTCCTCTTGGGGGAGCAGTGTTCCTCCTGGGGGCCCAGTGTTCCTCTTGGGGGAGCAGTGTTCCTCCTGGGGGAGCAGTGTTCCTCCTGGGGGCCCAGTGTTCCTCCTGGGGGAGCAGTGCTTGTGTTCCTCCTGGGTAGCTGGGAGTTCCTGACCTAGTGCAGTGGTCTCCAGGTGAGCCCATGCTGACTGCACCATGTCACCCAGCTGATGATCACCACGTGTAGCTCCTGCATCTTCCTCGGCCTCCTCTCCCTTTCCTCCCCCTTCCTTACCCCACCACCTCCCCTCCTCCCCTCCTCCCCCTTCCTTACCCCACCACCTCCCACCTCCCCGACTGTTCCAAGGTTTCTTCCGAGGTTCTGAGAAAGCTCTCAAAGGCCTTCAAGACAGAATGCCTTCCCCACATACCAGCTCACTTGAAAAGAACTTTGCAAACAAAAGAGACAGAACACAGGGAACATAGAACACAAAGAACACAGGGAACATAGAACACCCAGAACATAGAACACTGGCCCCACTCACAGAAGTGTCATTGTTCATCGAGTGGAAATTTACTGCCTGCACCTTTGTGGTTTTGGGTAGAGAGCTTCAACTTCCAGCATAGGTCTCGTTTTTCCTTCCTTGGACGCTCTCTGCTCTCCTGGCCAGAACACGGTCAGGAGATCTCGGCTGGCACGATTCACGGTTGGGGAGAATCCTCAGAGGTCTGGCTGAGACATCCTGGAAAAGCACTCTCAGAGAGCAGTTCGAGTCAAGGAATGAAAAGTCCAGGAGATGCTTCTGTGATACACATTCAGGTTGTTTGGGGTACTGAGCAGCAGGGGGATCGCTATTAACCTTCGTTTCTGCTACTTGTGGAACTGTTGAGCTTTTGTGAGGAAAAATGCAGACCGGCTTTATTTTAGGGCTGTATTAGCGTAGCATTGTGCAGCATAGTGCAGCATAGCGTAGCATAGCATGGCGTAGCATAGTGCTGCATAGAACATTCTAGTAGGAAGTGGAAAAGAAAAAACTGCGTGAGATGAGAACAGTGGATAAATCACTTCTCTAAATAAATTATTCTGAGACCTTAATTAGCTACCATGGATCATTTAGTCCAGACAGATTTTCTCTCGGTAGCAGAACCAAAAGTAAAGACTGAAAACAGGGATGATTTTTTTATGTAGGCCTAGGCTACATATCCAGGGTAGACTTGATGCATGGTATAAATTATTCTCAGCATTCCTTCACAACATCAGTCTCTCTGATCTAACCCGACACGGATGAGGAGGTTTCTGTGTAAGAAAAACAATGAGATGTGATTTAATTTAAATCTAGACTCGTTCAGTCCCTGAAGCCCTGCGCCAGACACAACCTCATGAGACTATATATTGTGCCAGTAAATTCTTGTGGCTGTAAGGAAATTCTAGGTGTCAAACTTAGTCTCTTCTCTCTGTGGTCCTGAGTGTGTCATTACGTCGGAGTAAAGTCGGCCACACTCGCTTGCCTGCACAATCTGTCTTTCAACATCCTCATTTCCAGACTCAATTATGGCTCAACTCCCTGAGTAGATGGAACTCTGAGGCTGTGAGGAGTTCTCTGTCGTGGCTGGACACTTCTGAGGCTGTGAGGAGTTCTCTGTCGTGGCTGGACACTTCTGAGGCTGTGAGGAGTTCTCTGTCGTGGCTGGACACTTCTGAGCTTCACTGTTTTGTTTTTGATGGTTTATAACTTCCCCCTGAGTGTCTGGGGAACACAGCTTCTGTTTGGCGCCGAAGAGGACAACCCTAACCCTAACCCTAACCCTAACCCGAAGAGGACAACCTCTTGTCCTTAACCCTAACCCTAACCCTAAGAGGACAACCTCTTGCTGGCTTCCATGGGCCTGTCCCTGTCAGAGAGCGGTCCATTCATCATCCCTGCTCAGACAGGCAGCCTGGTCAGATCCCATCATGGAGTCGACCCTTTTGGGACGGTGTAGGCCGTGCTGTTGTGTGACAGGGCGTAGCTCTGGTCCAGACGGAAGGATCCAGACCCTGAAGGAAGGAAAGGCCATTGCCGTCACGTAGACGACAGAAATATCACGCCATGTGACAGTACTGGCCTGTCGTCGCTGCGGAAACAACAGCGCTCTGTCAGGAACAGAAGCGGAAGTCTCTCCAGGACTCTCACCGCACGCTGTTTATCTTGGCCTCGATCACAACAACAGCTCCTTTGGCCTCACATAAATAACTCATCCTTTTGACCAACGTCTTGATTCTTGGATGAACTTCTCTGTATTTTCTTTCACATCCAGTTATCCCGACCCTTCTCATCGACGGATGGCGGGTCCTGTTTTCGGGCCACGTACAGAGGGAATAAGACGTGTTCTTTTCCCATGCGCTCTTTGATGAAGGTCCGAACTGTTTACATTACGATAGATGACGCCATTCTGTAGGATGTTAAATGGCTGCATGTCTGCCAAGTCCTTTGGTTTCACTGATCTCTCTGTCCGAGTGTTTTGGCTCACCACCTTTACTATCACAGAATGATAACTGTTTATTTATTTGTGTTTTCCTGGGTAACCCTTTTTGAAAGAGCAACAAGTCCCAGTATTTCCAGCTCTCAAGGTCCCTTGAACGTCTTAAAGGTTCATGGTCTGTATGTCTTCAATCCCTGGGGTTTACATCAACATCTTCTATGGAAACCGATACCATGGAAGTGAAGTCATATGGAGAGAATGACTGAAGGTTGAGTCATGGGAGGGGGGGTGTGGAAGGAGTGGGTCTGCTAATAATCCCCTCTTGGGGGGAAGATAAACACAACAAAACAACAGGAAAGGTTGGTAAGTGTTTAGTTCAGCTTTAAACAGGGTCTCCGGTTGCCATTAAAAGCAGCTCTCACAGATGACCTGATGAGGTTTTGATGCATTCCAGCGTGAGACAATTACCTTTACAACCTTTATGACCTTTGACCTCAGGGACAACATATTATTGTGATTTGTACTATTTTATATATTATACCCTTCAGGGAAAAACTGAAGAAATATAAAAAAAAAAGAGACATTTATTGAGTTATAATGTATGGAGATGATTGTCTTTAGCTGACTGGCTGGCTGACTAGTTGGCTGGTTGTCTGGCTAGTTGACTGACTGACTGACTGACTGGCTGGCTGACTGGCTAACTGACTGGCTGGTCTGAATAGTTTCCAGTATCTGAGCTGGAATTAGACAGAGAGGAGATGACCTTTTTCTGTCCAAACAGGAAGGAAGTTCAACAGGAAGTGTGGTGATCTCCACAGTCGGGAGACTGTAGAAACAAAGCCAGATTATCGTGTCTGGACGGCTGGGGGAGGGCGGGGGGGGGGGTCACCATGGGAACCGACAGTGACCACTTGTGTGTTTGCCATTGTGAACCCAGAGCTTCAGTGTAAACAGAGTGGGACATGAGACATGGGGAATACGCTCACATTTGACATTCAGTTAGCAGACGCTTTCCACCAAAGCAACGCACCGTGGACTCTGAACATCCAGATGGTGTGCCTAGCGTCTGAACCCAGAGCTGGTGTGCCTAGCGTCTGAACCCAGAGCCAGTGTGCCTAGTGTCTGAACCCAGAGCTGGTGTGCCTAGCGTCTGAACCCAGAGCTGGTGTGCCTAGCGTCTGAACCCAGAGCCAGTGTGCCTAGTGTCTGAACCCAGAGCCAGTGTGCCTAGCGTCTGAACCCAGAGCTGGTGTGCGTAGCGTCTGAACCCAGAGCCAGTGTGCCTAGCGTCTGAACCCAGAGCCAGTGTGCCTAGCGTCTGAACCCAGAGCTGGTGTGCCTAGCGTCTGAACCCAGAGCCAGTGTGCCTAGTGTCTGAACCCAGAGCTGGTGTGCCTAGCGTCTGAACCCAGAGCTGGTGTGCCTAGCGTCTGAACCCAGAGCCAGTGTGCCTAGTGTCTGAACCCAGAGCTGGTGTGAGTATGATCTCAGCTGGCACACAAGGTCCATCTGCAGCCAGACAGGTCCAGATCTACAGAAGCACAGAGGCTCAGTTAAACCAACTCAGAGGCCTGGCAGGGAGAGATCACAGCACATCTCACCACTCCTCCCCCACCTGGCTGAACGAGAGGTCAAGTGTCTGGTCTGGTTAAACCCCCTGCTCTCTCTTTCTCTCTCCTCCAGTTTCACAGAAAAATACATAAATCTGCGTGTACATACATCTCTGTGTCCCAGCCCCTCTCTGTGTCCCAGCCCCTCTCTGTGTCCCAGCCCCTCTCTGTGTCCCAGCCCATCTCTGTGTCCCAGCCCCTCTCTGTGTCCCAGCCCCTCTGTGTGTCCCAGCCCCTCTCTGTGTCCCAGCCCCTCTCTGTGTCCCAGCCCCTCTCTGTGTCCCAGGCTGTCTCTGCAGGAGAGGATCCCTCACTGACTATCTCCTCCAGAGGTTTCAAAAAACCTCCTCTCTGAGCTTTCTTGGGAGTTTGTCCTCATCTTCTTCTCGTCAAGCCCTCCGTGACAAGGCTCGTTCGAAACGGCTGGACAAATAAAGTTTGATTCGATTTGAATGAATCGACCCCAGCTTGAGGGGCATCCACGTGTGAAGTAGCAGGAGCTCTCTCGTGGAGCGTGGAGGGACGCGTGCTTGTTGTGACGTGCGTGTGTAAACATGCTGGGACGTGTGTAAACACGCTTGCAGGACCCGTCTGCTGTAGTGTGACGGAGAGACTGTGCTCCCTGTCTGTAGCACGGCCCAGTATCCCGCGGCAACAGCAAAAGGCCCGTCATTGTTTGTGTTGCGAACGCCTCAGTGAGTTAGGACCTGATGTGGTCTGACGTCTGTGCGTGTGTGTGTGTTTGCTCTTGTATCAGGGCAGCCAAATGAACTGTTTGACCAGAGAAGCCGAGGACTCGGCCTTCAATAGACAGAGAGAGACTCCATCATTCAGTATGATATTCCACTTCTCATAACCCCCTTAACCAGGACAGGCCAAGCCAGCCGTAAGAGCTAAACAGTTTGTGAGATTTACACTTCATCCGTCTACAGTCTGCAGTGCTCGGCTCCTCACGTCTGACTGCTCAAACACTTTCTACTCTCTCAAGGCTTGTGCAGCGGACGACCCAGTCTGCCCGCATGTGGTTAACACGTGTGTCCTCTGGAATCTGCCTGCCCTTTCCATACTCCTACATCAACAAATAAGCACAAATAAATAGTTCATAAATCAGAGCGATTTGCAGCGTGCAAACCATAGCCTTGGAGGTTATCAACGTGCGCAATTAGGGTGAGGAATTAAAACCCAAACATGCGGTTAGGTTCACTTTTTGTGGATTGTTATGATCTCTGAAAAACCACATGGAAATACTTAAGTGTGTGATAGTGTGTGAGCTGTTCCCCCAGGTTGTGTGTCTGGGGTGCAGTCGGCCATCTCTTCATATCTGAACTGCATGTTTGTCCCCCTGGGAGCCTTAACACGAAACACATGTGTAGCATGTTAGCCATCGCAGGCTAATGCTAACATGCTAGCATGTTGGAGGGTTCAAGGCCTCTCTGGTTATGCTGTCGTCCTCCTCTACCCCTCCTCCCCCCTCCCCCTCCTCCCCTGTTCTTTGTCAAAGCTCCACTGTGCCATGTTGCCATGGCATGATGTCATCACAGCAGAGGAAAGTTGAACAATAGTGAGCCGGATGAGAAAGGGCAGAGTCAGCAGGAAATGCTGTATGACAAGAGGGGGGGGGGGGGGGGGGGGGGGGAGAGAGGGGAGGGGGGGGGGGGGTACACAGGAAATACACACAGACCCAACCTGACCACATGACCTGAAGGTAGAGTGTTCCATGCAGTCAAACCCCAGCCTGGCCCGAGATTGGAAACAGGCTGAGAGAGAGGAGGGAGAGGAGGTCGGGGGGAGGGGAGAGAGAGAGAGAGACAGAGAGAGAGAGAGGGGAGAGAGAGAGAGAGAGAGAGAGAGAGAGAGAGAGAGAGAGAGAGGGAGAGAGAGGGAGAGAGAGGGAGAGAGAGGGAGAGAGACAGAGAGAGACAGAGAGAGGAGGGAGAGAGAGACAGAGAGAGACAGAGAGGGAGAGACAGAGACAGAGAGAGACAGAGAGACAGGGAGAGAGAGAGAGAGAGAGAGAGAGAGACAGAGAGGGAGAGAGAGAGACAGAGAGAGACAGAGAGAGGAGGGAGAGAGACAGAGAGAGACAGAGAGGGAGAGACAGAGACAGAGAGAGACAGAGAGAGAGGGAGAGAGAGAGAGAGAGAGAGACAGAGAGGGAGAGAGAGAGACAGAGAGAGACAGAGAGAGACAGAGAGAGGAGGGAGAGAGAGACAGAGAGAGACAGAGACAGAGAGAGACAGAGAGAGAGGGAGAGAGAGAGAGAGAGAGAGAGAGAGAGACAGAGAGGGAGAGAGAGAGACAGAGAGAGACAGAGAGAGGAGGGAGAGAGAGACAGAGAGAGACAGAAAGAGAGGGAGAGAGAGACAAAAAGGGAGGGAAGAGAGAGAGAGACAGAGAGGGAGAGACAGAGAGAGAGACAGAGAGAGATAGACAGGGAGAGAGGGAGAGAGACAGAGAGAGAGAGAGAGAGAGAGAGAGAGAGAGAGAGAGAGAGAGAGAGAGGCTTGATTATTCAGCGGGGTGGGATAGGGGTAGCTTAGAGAGCCTGGAGATGATTGGCTGAAAACAAAAAGATGGAAGGGCGGATGGTGGGTGTGTCACGAGGGGCGTGACAGCGTGAGGTTGGTCTGGGGGAAACCTGACACTTCCTGGAGGCTCCTGGAAGAGGAAGTCACCGACGCGACACTGGGGGGACTGGGAGGACTAGAGGACAGGGAGGACAGGCCAGTCTCACGGAGGGACAGGAAACAGGAATAAGAGGAGGGGAGAACTCCGGGGACGTAGTATGAACAGGAAGGAGGTTCCTGGGTGAGCGGGAGGAGAAAGTCCAAACAAACATTCGGGTAAACGGACTTCAGGTCCTTGACTCAAACTGGGAGGCTCCCAGAGAGAGAGCTTTTCATTGGCAACTGGGAGGACTTGACCCTTGACCCCTCCAAAGGGGCCTATCGCAGCCCACGAAGGGACAGAGCCATGTGGCGCGAGCATCGCCCCCCCCCGGTCAGAGCCGGTATTTAGGACACAGAAGAGCTTTTGTTTGGCAGTTGGAGCCCTCCATCCCACCCACCCAGAGACACATGGAGAAGTGCTGTGGTCAGTGGGTTTCCTTCAGCTCACAACAGCCAGGGTGGCATTGAGGGGGGGGGGGGGGTTGTAAAGCACTCAGGCTGGGGGAGGGGCGGGAAGGGGCGGGGAGGGGGCGGGGGAGGGGCGGGAGGGGTTGTGTGCCCCGGAGCGTCTCTGACTGTGCTGTTGTGTTTAGGTGTGAGGAGGAAGACAGGGAGACGACATGGATGTGAAGAGGAAGGAGATGGACCTGCTGAGCAACAGCATGGCGGCCTACGCACACATCAAAGGTTAGCGACCACGCCCTCTCACCATGACCCGTCTGTTTAGCGGGTGTTTGACCACGCCCTCTCACCATGACCTGTCTGTTTAGCGGGTGTTTGACCACGCCCTCTCACCATGACCCGTCTGTTTAGCGGGTGTTTGACCACGCCCTCTCACCATGACCCGTCTGTTTAGCGGGTGTTTGACCACGCCCTCTCACGATGACCCGTCTGTTTAGCGGGTGTTTGTGTGTGAGGCAACATGCAGGAAGGGGAATCAAACCAGCCAACTGTTGAGCTGCAGTCGTATGCTGTGCCACTGAGCCATGCCGGTTATCACAACCTCGGTTATAAGGTTTATACCATCGCATACTGTAGCCTATATTTTGTAATATTCAACGCATTTTGTTCTAAACATTTCGTTCTCTACATTTCAAAACATATAGGATAGGATCCACATACAGCCCCTTTGCACCATAAAATACATTTACAGTTTTTAAACAGACATTGAATGCATATTTAGTGGTTGAAACCCTTTTAACGGTTGCAGTAAGATGATTGATGAATGTCTACTTGAAGGACTAGAACACGATATGCTTCTTATTCACCTCATCTCAGCAGGGCTTCATTCTTAAACATTTGTGCAACCAACAAACACATGCAGCGAATAACATCAGTCACGATTTAGTGTTTGAACAACCAACGCATGGATGTTTGTTTCTCTGACTGTCTTTCTCATCCCTGGTCCTCGGGCCCCCCTGCCCTGAATGTTCTACGTTTCCCTCTTCCAACACATCTGGTTCAAATGAATGGGTCATTAACAAGCTCAGCAGAAGCCTGATAACGACCGCTTCATTTGAATCAGGTGTGTTGGAGCAGGGAAACGTCTCTAGAACATGCAGGGCAGGGGAGCACAAGGACCAGGGTTGGGAAACCCTGCTCTATGACTATCTGACGGCCCTGTTTCCTCCCCACAGCTAACCCGGAGAGCTTTGGCCTGTACTTTGTGATCGGTGTGTGTTTCGGCCTGGTGCTCACCCTGTGCCTGCTCGTCATACGCATCTCCTGCAAGCCCCGTCTGGCCGCCAAGCCGCCCGCGCCCGAGAAGAAGTGCCTGAAGGACTTCAGCGAGGACGAGGATGAGGACGAGAGTGAGGACGAGGAGGAGGACGAGGAGGAAGGGGACGTGGAAGCGCCGGCGACGCTGCCCAGCACGGAGATCGCCGTCGGCAACCACCACAGCCAATCGGACGGGACTTTGAGCGTGAACGTGTTCACGTCTGCCGAGGAGCTGGAGCGGGCGCAGCGATTGGAGGAGAGGGAGCGAATCATACGCGAGATCTGGAGGAACGGGCAGCCAGATATTTTGGGTTCAGGAACGGGGACCATCGGAAGGGTTCACTACTACTAACACTGCCCCCGCCGCCTCACATCCTGCCAGGGCGAGTCACTTCCTGTGGGTCTTAACACTCCCCCTCCCCCCGCCGCCTCACATCCTGCCAGGGCGAGTCACTTCCTGTGGTGAACTTTGGGTCTTCCCCAGAGGGGCTTTAGGACCCAGCAGGAGTGATGATGGAGAACACTGGGACAGGAGGAAGCTAGGAGCGGGCCTACGGGTCAGCGTTGCCATGGTAATCATGGTCGGGCGTGGCTCATAGTAGTTCACGTTGCACTTCAACCAGACCTTATCTCCCCCCTCTACTCCCCTTCCCCATCACATCCTCATTCCCCTGTCTCCCCTCGGCACCCCTCTCCTCTATTCCACCCTGTCTCCCCCCGTCTCCCCCTGTCTCCCCCCTCTCCTCTCCCCTCCCATCACCCCCCTCCATCCCCCAACCCCCCTACCCCATTTAGGAGTAACCCCCCTGTCATGTGAGTGGTGCCCCAGCAAGGGGGGCTGGGGGCCAGTGGTGCCCCCATCTGGCCTCAGGAAGCAGGCCTGATGGTGACCGTGACTGAGGGGGGCCGAGGGGGGCCGAGGGGGGCCGATGGGGGGCGAGGGGGGGCGAGGGGGGCCGATGGGGGGCGAGGGGGGCATGCAGAACTTGTGTCCTAAGACTGAAACACCAAGAAAAGGAATGTTGATGTACGGTGACCAGGCCACTGCTGTTGAATGATTTACGACAAGAAAATAGGACCATGTTTTACAACGGCAGGTCTTTTATTTGTTGTCCTTTTGGAACGAGGATGTTTCCTCTTGTACGTTTACAGAGGGATGTTTCTGCGAACAAAGACCCCAGTGGCTTAAAGAGGTCCCAGATCTTTCAGAGGAAATAGCAGAGCTTAAGCAAACAAATGCAAACTGATTTAAGGGATGGTTTTTCACCCAAGGATATAAGGTTGTGTTATTTCAGTTTTAGGAAACAATTACACTAAATTGGGAAATTAAAGAATTACATTTAAATAATTAAATAGATGTTTTGTGGTTGTTTAATTTTGCATTCTGTCCTACGGTCTGTTTTGAAAACAGAGCTGCAGCTTAACATGTCCTTGGACCCCGGATATATCTGCAGAACAAAGTCTGTCTGGATCTGGTGGTTTGAGACAAATAAAAACAGCAGAATGAACAGCGAAGACAGGGCTCCAATACTCCCTTGAATGCGTTGAAATGTCACAGATGTGTTTTTGATATTAAAAGTTTTAGAAGACTCACAATGACTGACTGTTTCTTCCCACAGGTGAGGAACAGAGAACCTTCAGCATTCATCTCAGATAAACGTTCTTACAGAACAAACATGTCTTTTTTTTATCACAGAAAGGAAACATGTATATTCAGTAAAGGGTTTGTATCCGCATCTCGTCATGTTTGGAGACTTGAGACGCACCGTGCTCTGCAGAGTTCAGGACAGAACCTGCGATGAGACGCTCTCAGGAGGTGGGGACGATACGTGTCCTACTCGGCTGTCTCGTTAAAGGTGTAAATATGTTTACGCCTGAGCATGTCTGGTCAGAGAGTTCAGCTTCTCTGCTCTACGCCAAATCCCAGGATCTACCAGAGAAAGAAAATAATAACACCATACCTTCTATTTCTTCTTTGTTGAACTTCTATTTTGTGTTCAAAGATTGATAACAATCTTTGTACATTGTGATCGTGACAGTTCATTTCGTTCCTGCCAGCACCATATGCTAATGCATGAACATAATTAAGACTGAACACATGAATGAGACCAGAGAAGGCTAACAGGCTGGAACTCCAATTAGGAGGCCTGAACAAACAGACGGCGTCACCACACAGGGAACCTCAACTCAGCGTGGGAAAAGAACCCGACACGCCACCAAGAGCATCTGAACACGGCCGACGACGGTACGACTGCAGGACTGTCATTTGCGGCTTTCCGACGGATTTGGAAAAACACCAGTTTGTAAATAATCACCGCGACAGAACACTCACTCCTTTCTCTCAGCGAGCTGGGGATTTTTTCCTTCACATTTGTCTGTGAAACATAACACTCTCTGTCGACGTCAGACAGGCAAGTTCCCCAGTCAAAGTATTAGAGATGCAAATCATCCAGACCCAGGTCTTGAGGACAGTATCTGAGATGAGAGAGTCTGCCGAGTAAGACAAGGCCGTTTCTTTTCTCTCTGTGATGTTGCTAGGATACATGTTGGTCTGAGGCTGAGGGTTCCATCTCAGCTGTGGTGAGACTTTACGCAGGAGCGTCGTCACACAGGCGGTGGTGCTGGAAACCATCTGATGAACCTCACGCTCCCTCTTCCTGTCTTCTGGACAGAGGCCTCCTGTTCTCGGTCGCTGTAGCTTCTAGTCCTTTCTAATTTTAACCGATCTGTTTGTTTCCTACAGAGGATTTGACCTTTGGCCTTCAGCTTCCTCTGCCTGTGGCTCCCTGCATGCTCAGCGGGTTTGGTCGACATCCCTCCTGTTACAGCCAGTTTCACCCTCACTAAAACACATGCTCCTTTCCTGTTCCATTTCTGTTGTATTTGTATTTTTGGTACTATTTAGCTGTTTGATAAACCTTGCAGATAATTTTTCATATTTTTTTTGTCATGTCTTCTCATTATGATAGACGACCATCTAACATGGAATAACTTGTTTAAAAATAAACTGCCCAGTTGTCTTTTCCAGGCCATAAGAATAAAGAATTGTATTTTAATATACCTTGTAAAAATATAAACAGTACAGTATCAACAGACCGTATTTATTTATTTTTGCTTCTTTCACCTTACACTCGCGATTCAGCCTTCCAGGAAATATGAACTCAATAATGCGTATTCAATGTGTTTTTTTAAAAATAGTTTGTTCCCATGGCAGTTTGAGAACCCCACTCTCCTTAACGAGCCACAGATGTTCTCCAGATGTGCTCAGCCTTCGCCTCTCAGTGGCTGTTCCTGAACCAAGTCACCAACCTCAGGACCAGGAAGTACATCCACAGAGCTTCATGGACCTGTGTCTCATGCGGTCTGTCTCTCATGAGGTCTGTCTTTCATGAGGTTTGTGTCTCTCATGAGGTCTGTCTCTTATGAGGTCTGTCTCTCTCATGAGGTCTGTCTCTCATGAGGTCTGTGTCTCTCATGAGGTCTGTCTCTCATGAGGTCTGTCTCTCATGAGGTCTGTGTGTTGCTCCACGGTCCTGGAGGAACGTTGTTTTGTTTCTCTGTGTTTTGTGCGAGCTGGATATGATTGAAATGACAATAAAAGCCACTGGAACTGAACTCAAAACAACAAACACCGCTCAATTCTGATGAGTCATCTTGTTCTAAGTTTGGGAGTTTAGATATCCAGTGTGAACTCTGATGTGTTCTTTATACAGCTGCTGGACACAACGCCTGCAAGCTTTTTGGTGGAAAAATCAAGATTGTTTATTGTGTTCTTGGTGTTTATTATTTTCCATTCAGTTTGACTACGCAGCCATTTTTTAACAATGTTGAAACAATAAATTGATGTAACACACTCCGACCCAACTTGATTACGTAACAGATTGATAGAGGATTCTTGAGAAGGAACAAACTAACTACTGTTGCTTTCCTGTAGTAAATAAAGTGTAAAGAAATGGCAAAGGTTTGTGTTACATCAGACAATAGCAGAGCAAAGGCTCCCCCTTGTGGATGAAGGAAACACTACAACTGAGAAGAACATTTCCACAACCGTGTAATTCCGAAACAATGACAATGTCCACAGACGCAAGCTGCTTCATAAAAACTAAAACTAAAACTAAAACACAGTAGCTTTTATGTACAATTGCAGTTTACAATATGTACAAGAATAAAGAAATTTATAATTGTCAAAAGTAATAATTAAGTAATACTTTCTTTTCCATTATCAAAATAGTTTCACTTATGTAAGTGCAAAATAGAAACATAAAAAGCCCAAATTGGAAAGAAAGAAAACATGTCACCCTCCATTCTTCCACAGGGGGCAGCGGACTGACCACCACAAGAACTGCACATCCCCACTACACGATCACATGTGCTTTTCAGGCAAAGTCAAACGTTTAAATATCTGCTCACAGCATCAAGGTCCAGCATTCTCTATCACTAAGCAACCAGACGGCTGCTATTCCTACGGTATCCTTAGCTACAATTACCAGGGAGACACAGTTAATGAATCGGTCTGCATCCCCTCCCTCTCTCCGCCTCACTTCCTGTTAGCTTCGGTCCCGTTCACCATTCCAGGGCCGGGCCCTGCAGAGCGTGAGGGCTGTGCACTGAGCGGTACCGGAGGGGGTTAACGTTTGGGCAGTAGACGTTGGACTTCCTCCTGCACAGGGTGGGGTTAGGGTTAGGGGTCATTAGATCACTCAGTTCCTAACATGGTTGTATGGGTGTAGGTCTAGGGGGTGGTCAAGGTTGAGCTGGTCTAGGTTGTGGTGGTCTATGTAGTGAATATCTAGGTTGTGGTCTAGCACAGGTCTTGTGGAGTGTATGTTGAGTTGGTGTCGGTTGTGGTGTATGTTGTGGAGGTGTAGAACACCTCACTAACCTGCAGAGCTGTGCGTTTTGTCCTCTCCTCTTTCAGTTCTTCTTTCAGTTCCTGAATGTCTCGCCTGGTGGGTAAGGAGACAAACAAGAGCTTAAAAAAGAAATGGACCACGTTACCAAGTTACTAAGCTGTTTTAAGCTATACCTTGATATAATGCCAATACTTGTATCTGCTAAATGACTAAATGTAATGTTATTAAAGAAAATATGCCTATTCCACAAGTGGCCAGTAGAGGGCAGTACTCACACATGAAGTGCCTGTAGCAGTTCCAGGGCCATCCTGAGCTCTTTGACCTCAGCCTGCAAGCCATCCTGGGAGGCCCCCTCTCCCACAGCCCCCCTCCCCTCCACCGCAGCCTTGGGCGGGGCCGGCCGGGCTGGGGGAGGGGTCCTGGGCTGGGACTCAGCTTTGGAGCAGGTCGGTGCCAGGTTTTCTGCAACCTGCAACCACAACAACCAGCAGGTGACCAGCAGCAGAATCAGTCTAGTCCACTAGACTGGGTCAGCTGACCCATCTCCATTAGACTGGGTCAGCTGACCCATCTCCACTAGACTGGGTCAGCTGACACATCTCCATTAGACTGGGTCAGCTGACACATCTCCACTAGACTGGGTCAGCTGACACATCTCCATTAGACTGGGTCAGCTGACCCATCTCCACTAGACTGGGTCAGCTGACCCATCTCCACTAGACTGGGTCAGCTGACACATCTCCATTAGACTGGGTCAGCTGACCCATCTCCATTAGACTGGGTCAGCTGACACATCTCCATTAGACTGCACTAGACTGGTCAGCTGACACATCTCCATTAGACTGGGTCAGCTGACACATCTCCATTAGACTGCACTAGACTGGTCAGCTGACACATCTCCATTAGACTGGGTCAGCTGACACATCTCCACTAGACTGGGTCAGCTGACACATCTCCATTAGACTGGGTCAGCTGACACATCTCCACTAGACTGGGTCAGCTGACCCATCTCCATTAGACTGGGTCAGCTGACACATCTCCATTAGACTGGGTCAGCAGACACATCTCCATTAGACTGCACTAGACTGGTCAGCTGACACATCTCCATTAGACTGGGTCAGCTGACACATCTCCACTAGACTGGGTCAGCTGACCCATCTCCATTAGACTGGGTCAGCTGACACATCTCCACTAGACTGGGTCAGCTGACACATCTCCACTAGACCGGGTCAGCTGACCCATCTCCACTAGACTGGGTCAGCTGACACATCTCCATTAGACTGGGTCAGCTGACACATCTCCATTAGACTGGGTCAGCTGACACATCTCCATTAGACTGCACTAGACTGGTCAGCTGACACATCTCCATTAGACTGGGTCAGCTGACACATCTCCACTAGACTGGGTCAGCTGACACATCTCCATTAGACTGGGTCAGCTGACACATCTCCACTAGACTGGGTCAGCTGACCCATCTCCATTAGACTGGGTCAGCTGACACATCTCCATTAGACTGGGTCAGCTGACACATCTCCATTAGACTGCACTAGACTGGTCAGCTGACACATCTCCATTAGACTGGGTCAGCTGACACATCTCCATTAGACTGGGCCAGCTGACCCATCTCCACTAGACTGGGTCAGCTGACACATCTCCACTAGACTGGGTCAGCTGACACATCTCCATTAGACTGGGTCAGCTGACACATCTCCACTAGACTGGGTCAGCTGACATGTTGGATCCATTTACACAAAGATTAAACCAGCTGTTGTACTTTAGTCTGGATCTTCTCTGTCTGGATGTTGTTGGGCGACACTGCAGCTTCTGTCAGGTCTGGGGCCCCAGGAACCTGGGGAACAACAGCAACCAATCAAACACCTCCAGGACTGCCAGCACTCAAAGCACACAAATACCAAAGTACAAGAATGTGTTTCATCACTAATGTTGCTACCAGTCAATGTTTCTGGGAGGAACATCCCTTCCTGCTAGTAAAACATCCTACCGGGAACTCTGAAACTAGCCACGCCCCCTAGATAACGCACACCAATCCAAACTCTGTCCACAGGGAAACTTTGACTCACTGGAGAAAACCTGATGAGTCATTGGTGACATAG
Source organism: Hypomesus transpacificus (assembly GCF_021917145.1). NCBI lineage: Eukaryota > Metazoa > Chordata > Actinopteri > Osmeriformes > Osmeridae > Hypomesus > Hypomesus transpacificus. Next base: position 876,854 of record NC_061061.1, on the reverse strand, counting down.
TGCTACACTATTACTGACCTCACCTCTGGGGTTAGCGGTGACTGAACAAGTTTATTTCCTTTCAATATTAACATTTGATTAAATTCCACCCTTGTTAGACTGTTATTGTACATAAATAGTGTTAGTTGAGCAGATTCCCTTTCTTTCTGAAAATACCCCCCCCCCCCCCCCCCCCACTTCATAATAAGGAAATGATAGTGATGGTTCTCATCCTGAGTTATCCAGCTGTCCCTAACCTGTTAGGGACCGCTGGCAGGGACAGCCCCCCACATTAGAAAACAAACCTCCCCCCCTGCTCCCCCCCTGCTCCCCCCCTGCTCCCCCCCTGCTCTGACGCCCCTCGACTGCCCCTCTGATCCCAACATCAGAGGGCGCAGCTTCCTGGAGGAACTTCCTGTGCTGGCACCCCCTGGTGGTGAGGTTGGGCACCTACGTGTGCGAGGGGGCCCGAGGGGGGTCTCCTCTGGGGGGGCTTGGCCCGGGTGGCCGTGGGGTGGCTCAGCTTCTCTGTAGACACGTCCACGCCATCAAACTGGTCCAGGTTGCCCTCATCCACGGGGTTAGGGGAGGAGGGGAGAGGGAGGGCACCGTTGGGCCTGGTGCAGCAGGAGAGGGGGGAGGAGGGGGAGGTGGGCGGAGGAGGGGGGAGGAGGGGGGAGGAGAGGGGAGGGGGGGGGGGGAGAGGGGAGGGGAGGAGGGGGGAGGAGAGGAAGAGGGTGAAACACAAGCGTCATAAATGAGCTGAAGCTTAAAAATGACTGGAGGCTGCTGTCGTGTTGTTGTTTTTCACGTGTGCACTTGTTGCTGGTCACAGTCATTTCTCTGAGTGGTGTGTGTGGCGAGGGCCCAAGCAGAAGTACGCACAAAGGCCTTCCGTCAAAACCGCAGTGTGTCGAATAAAGACACTGTGAAACCAACGGTGATAAAGTGCTGTGATTTCTGTATACAGGCACCTCAGCCCAGCAGCAGGGGGGGCGGAGCCTCGTCTCGTACCTGGCGGGGTCTCCGCCTCAGGTGACTCAGTCTCCGGTCCCGGGTGAAAATCACACCCTTCCATGTAAACATGGCCATGCGGTTTCCTCTGTCAGCAGTCCCTTTAACACAGGGGCGTTTTTGTTGTCTCAGTGTGTGTGTGTGCGTGCATGCGTGTGTGCGTGCATGCGTGTGTGTGTGGGTGTGCGTGCGTGCGTGAATGTGCGTGTTTGTGTGCTTGAGTGCATGGGTGCGTGTGTGGGTGTGTGTGTGCCGTACAGGAAACAGGAAATAGCTGGCTGCTCTAGTCTGTTCAGGCCCACTGTGACTCATCCTAGTTTCCACACGAGCTCGGGGATCCTGGCATTCAGAACGCCATAGCAACCAGGCCACTCAGAGAAGGCTTTATGCGACGGCTAGCGAAAACAAAAACAAACTGTTTCCGAAGTGTGATTTAACAGACGTTCTGCTTCTTTAAGCAGCAGTTTAGATCATCGAACATGCACCCCATTCATCTGTCCTGCTGGATGGGAGATCCTTCTGTCTGCTGAGAACATGCTAGGGCCCTCTCTGAGCGATCGTGTGTAGGGTAAGAGAGGGCCTCACACATGGACAGGGGTGGATGTTATGCCGCAGCAACAAGGAACGAAGCACCACCCCGCTCATGACGAGGGAGCCGTAACAAGCCGGGGGTCAGACACAACGTCAGGGTGAGGAGAGCTGAGGCTAGGGAGAGACGCTCCACTCACCTGGGCGTAGGCTTGGCAGGCTTGTCCTTGACGGGGGGAGGAGACGGCCTGTTGATGCTGGGCAGCTTCACCTTGGTGGGGGGGTTGGCTCTCAGGTCCTTACTCTCTGCTTTCTCATCTGGACAACATGGATGAGTTTTACAAAATCAACACAGTAACAACACAGTAATAGCTCAGTAACAGCACAGTAACAGTAACAACACAGTTACAGCACAGTAACAGCACAGTAATAGCACAGTAACAGCACAGTAACAGTGCAGTAACAGTTACAGCACAGTAACAGCACAGGAACAGCACAGTAATAGCACAGTAACAGCACAGTAACAGCACAGTAATAGCACAGTAACAGCACAGTAACAGTAACAACACAGTTACAGCACAGTAACAGCACAGTAATAGCACAGTAACAGCATAGTAACAGTAACAACACAGTTACAGCACAGTAATAGCACAGTAACAGCACAGTAACAGCACAGTAATAGCACAGTAACAGCACAGTAACAGTAACAACACAGTTACAGCACAGTAACAGCACAGTAATAGCACAGTAACAGTAACAACACAGTAACAGCACAGTAACAGTAACAACACAGTTACAGCACAGTAACAGCACAGTAATAGCACAGTAACAACACAGTAACAGTAACAACACAGTAGTCTTACCTTTAGGCTTTGCTGGGATGCCCTTCTCCATGGCTGAAGCCTCAACCTTGACTGAAACAAGACAACAAGTGAATAAGCCATTAGAAGGTTTAACAATGACGGAAACAATTTAATTTTAGATGCATATCAAGACAAATATAATTTCTCGTAAAAACAACCCCAAATAGACCAAAATGTACCCTTTCTCACGTTTAAATGTCCGAAAAACGTCCTTTAGTCTCTACCAGTAAACATTGGTAAACTTTATAGTGGCTCAAGTAAACAATGCTAATGTTCGTTGCTTTTATTGCGTCCCATCCTGAGTGCAGTAGCATGGGCTCCCACAGCCTTGCTGCTCCCTGGAGCCTTGCTGCTCCCTGGAGCCTTGCTGCTCCCTGGAGCCTTGCTGCTCCCACAGCCTTGCTGCTCCCACAGCCTTGCTGCTCCCACAGCCTTGCTGCTCCCACAGCCTTGCTGCTCCCACAGCCTTGCTGCTCCCACAGCCTTGCTGCTCCCACAGCCTTGCTGCTCCCACAGCCTTGCTGCTCCCTGGAGCCTTGCTGCTCCCACAGCCTTGCTGCTCCCTGGAGCCTTGCTGCTCCCACAGCCTTGCTGCTCCCACAGCCTTGCTGCTCCCACAGCCTTGCTGCTCCCACAGCCTTGCTGCTCCCACAGCCTTGCTGCTCCCACAGCCTTGCTGCTCCCACAGCCTTGCTGCTCCCTGGAGCCTTGCTGCTCCCACAGCCTTGCTGCTCCCACAGCCTTGCTGCTCCCACAGCCTTGCTGCTCCCACAGCCTTGCTGCTCCCACAGCCTTGCTGCTCCCACAGCCTTGCTGCTCCCACAGCCTTGCTGCTCCCACAGCCTTGCTGCTCCCACAGCCTTGCTGCTCCCACAGCCTTGCTGCTCCCTGGAGCCTTGCTGCTCCCACAGCCTTGCTGCTCCCTGGAGCCTTGCTGCTCCCACAGCCTTGCTGCTCCCACAGCCTTGCTGCTCCCACAGCCTTGCTGCTCCCACAGCCTTGCTGCTCCCTGGAGCCTTGCTGCTCCCACAGCCTTGCTGATCCCACAGCCTTGCTGCTCCCACAGCCTTGCTGCTCCCACAGCCTTGCTGCTCCCTGGAGCCTTGCTGCTCCCACAGCCTTGCTGCTCCCTGGAGCCTTGCTGCTCCCACAGCCTTGCTGCTCCCACAGCCTTGCTGCTCCCACAGCCTTGCTGCTCCCACAGCCTTGCTGCTCCCTGGAGCCTTGCTGCTCCCACAGCCTTGCTGCTCCCACAGCCTTGCTGCTCCCACAGCCTTGCTGCTCCCACAGCCTTGCTGCTCCCACAGCCTTGCTGCTCCCACAGCCTTGCTGCTCCCTGGGGCAGGCCAGGTCACAGCTGGAGCACTAGTACAAACACACACACACACACTCAAACAAACAAACAAACAAACACACACACACACACACACACACACACTCAAACAAACAAACACACACACACACACACAAAAACACACACACTCTCTCAAACAAACAAACACACACACACACAAAAACACACACACTCTCTCAAACAAACACACACACACACAAAAACACACACACTCTCTCAAACAAACAAACACACACACACACACACACACACAAACTCTCAAACAAACAAACAAACACACACACACAAAAACACACACACTCTCTCAAACCCACACATGCTCACACTGACCTCGTAATCTTTTTTAACCTTCTTGAAGGAAAACACTAAAAAAACATCTCTCAGAGTTTCCGCCTATCTCGCTGACAAGTTCTAGAACACCGTGTTTGTTTGAAGCCAGTCCACCATCCCCAGGGGTCAGCAGAGATGGATTGTGGACACCTACAGTAGCCACAAACCTACAAACAAATCTCTAAGTTGCTTCTGTAGCTCCATCTAATCATTCCAGTCAAACGCTCCTCTCTCCAGACAGACCCTGGGAAGCACAAGCACCCAAACACACAGCAGCCTTGTGAAGGAGGGAGTTTGACATCTTCCCAGCAGAGGAACACCTGAACAGTGATGCCTACCTGTGGCCATACCAAAACAAGCCTTTAAACCTTCAGTCCAACCATCCACAGACCAGAGAGAGAGCAGCTCCTTGGCCCGTCTGTGAACACAACCCAGACAAGACTTCACTTCGGGGCTCCGCCCTCCGCTTCCTCCAAGACGCCTGGTCACATGACCAGCCCCCCCCCCCACCCCCCCTCCCTTCCAACCACACATGGTCTACGACTTCCTGTGACATTTCCCTAGTGAGCGTGAAAATAGAGGGATGGGAATCCAGGGGAAATTATTTTGCAGTTACTGCAGTCTCCTGAAGAACTTTTCAGGGAACAAATCTACATATATGTGTCATGTAGAATATGGAACTGGGAGGCTGAAGTTATAGTAAGGCTTTCTGTCGTTAAACTGTAGATCTTTGGATGAATATCTGGTTTCTACGATACGCCAAGACTGATGAAGTTCACAAAACTGCTGGCAGCTAACCAAACATTAAGTTACCTAATAAGCACTTCAGCAATTCAAACATAAGCAGAAATGTGTGCATGTCTAAGTGTTTGTGTGTGTGTGTGTTCAGGCAGGATTTGGAGTGTTGTAGATCAAACCGTTCTGCCACCACATCCTCCTCAGTGCTGAAAGCCTCCTGATATGAGTTCCACATCCTCTTGCAGCAGCAGTCTCTGTCTCGCACATCCTCTATCTCTCTATTTCTGATGATCTAGAGGGACCCGTGCCCTTTCACCAAACAACGCTGCACCCATCCTTCACAAAAGGTCACATTCAGAAAAACACTTTAGGAGATAGCCTTCGTATTGGACTATTTTCTGCCCGGCCAGCCTCTGACATCTCTGAAGAGCGTCAGCTAAGCTAACCGAGAGCCTAGCACGCTAGCTGATTTAAACGTGACGAGTTCCCCCTGACAGATCTGACCTTGTGACGGAACAAAACTAGTGCATCCTCGACACGACATGACACATCTTTGCCTCACACTACCATTCTCTACTGGGGTTACATAAGCTCACAAGACATCTGAATTGCGCAAGGTCAAAAAGACAATGAGTGGCAGTTTTGGTCATAAAACCTCAATGTGGTTTTGTCTGATGGCCAGCCAACCCGCTAGCAGTGCAAGCTGTTACTAGACCGCATGGCAGATCCACGTATAGAAGCATGACGTTCTTCTAGGGGTTTGTATTCTCGAGCTTCTACTTAAATCAGGGAGCCACGAAAGCCAAAACATCACACACTAACAGAGCAATGCAGATATGGAGACTGACAGCCTACCACACTGATAGTGCTGATTGTGCAGCACCCTCCAACCATGTTCAGTCACACGCTACACGTTACAAGCTACATGCTACACGCTACACGCTACAGGCCCATTCACTCAGCTCAAACCTTGTCCGACAAACAACAACAAGCACTAAACATTCTCTTGTTGGCTGTTGGGTTTAGAAGGGTTTGGAAAGACAAGTGTCATTTCACACTCCCCCAACAAACACCACGAGGCAAATCACACCAAACCGACACAACACACAAACACACCAAGCCAACACAACATACCAACACAACACATCACACCAAAACAACACAACACATCACAACAACACATCACACCAAACCAAACCAAACCAACACAACATAACAACTGTTGGCTGTTGGTGTTTGTTTAGGCAGTGTGAACCAGCCTTCGAACAACAACGCCATGCCAGACTGAGGAAACTAGTGCTCGGTCCCAGCAGTCATCCTCTCCTGGTGGGAGTGATCCAGATGCCAGCTCTCTCAGAACAGCGTATCTACACGCAGACTCGCTCTGTTCTAACCCTAACCCTTCGGCTCATTAGGACCTTTATTAGGGCTGCTACTTTCTGTTCAACATTCATAACATTACAATTGTATTCATTTATCAGATGCTTTTATCCAAAGTGAAAATCAAGGATCATAAGTGCAGAGTTCTGACAGTCTTTTGGTGGTTAAAGGAATGGTTGTTCTTTACTAGCCACAGTGATATCAACCCCTCAGCGTCCAACCAGGGTGAACAGCTAGAACAATTATAACACTGTGCAACAGCCAGGGTGAACAGTTAAAACAATTATATTACAGTGCAACAATGCATTGGCTGTCACTGCCAATTTCTGTCGTAGTGGTTGTTTTGATTTTACAGGAAGTAGGTCTCACCTGATCGTCTCTCTGTGCCTTTCCGAACCGGTGGGAGGCTGGTAGACCCGGACTGCAAGAGAAGAAATAACACACATACACACACTACAGGTTAGAAACTCAGATTCTGTTCTCGGAGACATCTCCCAGACTTCAGCAACTGCCGATGAAAAGGTTTACAAACTGATCTGTCGAGTAAATAACCGATAATAATTTAAAATAATTACAGGAAGATGTGTCCTTGGCTTCATAACCTTTGGCAAAAAAGAAATAAAAAGAAAAAAATCCCTTTGGAATGCGGGAAGTTCTCTGTGAATTCTGATGAAAACAACTTCCCAGATCCACTCACTTGAAGCGTGTCAGTTGGTATCACCATGACGAAGTTGTCAGGGAAGAAGCCGCGGTGTCCGTTCAGCTCTCCCTCCCACCAGCCCTCATCCTCCGTGTCCTGCCGGGGGGACACATCACAGGGAATAATGAGCGCCTGGGAGAACCAGGCCATGGCAAGCCCACATCTCCGCATGACGGGTCATCACAAGGCCACGGGAAACACAGGCGATCGCAGCTGTAGATATCATTACATCTTCAAAAGCTCTCTACGGAATCTTTTTTTTTTTGTCCCACTGTTAACATCAATTGTTTCTGATTTCAACAGTTGCTCTATTCCATGTAATTGGACTTTGCTGCGTCATACAGTAGATTGTATCTGTCATCCTCTCGTCAAAGTTTCCTCTGAGATAAGAGAGCTTCGGTACTGGCAGAGACCCTGTGAGGTCATGGTGGCCTCGTTAGTTAGTCCCTGTGTGAGCATGTTGTAATGAAATGACTTGACAAAGCCGTGTCAGGAGAAGAGATGGAGGGACACGGGCAGGAGGACGCAAAGTCAGAACGTCTCAAACCTTGGAGATGATCGTAACCATGTCGCCCTTCTGGAGCGACAGCTCATCGTCCGTCAGCGCAGAGTAGTCGAACATGACCTGGCAACATTCCTTCACTGCAGGGAGGCAGAGAGGGGAGAGCAGAGAGACAGTAGAGGGCGTGAATGGAATGGGTTTTTCAGCTGAACCAGGTTATTACTGAAATGCTCTTCTAATGATTTGTCTAAAAGTGATGGAATGATTCTTTTGTCATGAGTCGTTTGGAACAATTGTCCTGGCAGGCTTAAACCCTCATCTGTATAACTGGTGTAAGTGTTTGTGTCTGCACTGAGATTCCACTGGAAAGACTTGACCTCTGACTTGACCTGTGACATAATCCCTGTTGTGGAGTCAAGGTTAGAGTTAGTGTTTCTGTGTGTCCACGCCCAGAAAACCCTCGGGTTCAGAACGATGTCAGTCTTTGTCACATCAACAATGAGCTGTCTGTCTAGACCTTGAAGGAGGTTTGTTCTAGAAATAGCCTTCCAGACCCAGGTGAGCGGAGGGTGTGTAGGGTGCTGTTCTGTGTGTGGGGCAGTGACAGCAGTGTGGAGGGTGGCTGATGGGGGCCTTCTCACAGCAACATGAGACGCGTGGACTCACCGTTCTTCGCCTTGTTCCTCACGCTGGTCCTCTGAGACAGCTTGTTCTGCTCACAAACACAGAACACGAGTTCCATAACTCTCCATGCTTTCAAACTGTCATGGATGGCGTACGGTAAACAAGCTTTGACAACACACGTTGTGATACGTTGTGGTTACCTTAACTACCGTGTAACTACATGGCAATACCGTGGTAACGACATTGTAGTTACATAGGAACTGCTATGTTATTACTACTGTACACTGACAGTTAGTTACACAGGAACTGCTGTGTTATTACTACTGTACACTGACAGTTAAGCGGTGTGCGTTATACTTATAACATATTGGTATGGGAGAGCCTGGGCTTCCCAGAAATAAGTGGATGTCAATACTGATCTTGTTTTGGTGACACAAGCTTCAACTGCCACTTTCAAAATCCATACCATTAACACTTCACACCGTTAAATGACATTTAGCAATTCTTATGAACCTCCAATGTTCACACTACAGGTACTGATAGTCGCACAAAGTTAATGCAACCTGAATGGAACGTTTTGCCCAAGCTTCCAGTGGCAGCGATCTGAACTGTACCTCTTTACTGAAGACTGCGTCGGAGAGCTTCGGCCTGGGCCGGCCCTCGTTCTGCTTCAAATCTGCAACACATCCACCAGAGTCAGTCCTGTCCATCTGGACCAGCAGTGAAGGTACAGTACTCTGCTATGACGATAACACGGATCACTGAGGCGCTCTGTGAAGCTGTCAGTCCTCACAACAACAGCTCTCAGCCGTACGCTATGTGAGCAGGTGTGAGCAGGTGGAGCTGAGGTGAACTGGTTTAACTCACTCCTCAGTATGAATACCGCCTCCACCTGCGCCATTGAAGAGCGAGCTGTTTGATGGCGTGGCTGATTAAAGCGCCATTTATACAGGTGGTGGACGTGTTGGTGAGTCAGAGGTACCGAGTTCAAACCTCAGTATGGGGAGGATCGGGAGGAAAGTGACTGCAGAGCGACACGACTACACCGGTTATGCAGGGACCGAGGTTTCATCACTCACCGTTAAAAACTGCAAATCTGTCCATCCCACTTTATCTGAATCAAATGACCGGTGGCACCCTGAGTTCTTAGAACAGCTGTTCCACATCTGAACCACAAGCCCACGGCCCTGGTGTGGCGGCCGTGAGGACACGGGGACGTGACGCACCTTTCGGAGACACGAAGATCTCTTTGACGAAATTGGAGGGAAACGCTCCGATTTGGCCATCCTTCATCCCCATCCACCAGCCATCCTCGATCTGCAGAGCGCAGGACAGGAAGCAGCCCAGGCACAGGAACACACACCAGGGACAGGCATAGAGAGGAGAGAGAGGAGGGGGAGGAGGGGGAGGAAGAGGAGGAGGGGGGAGGAGGGGGAGAGAGGAGGAGGAGGAGGAGGGGGAGAGAGGAGGTGGAGGGAAGAGGGAGAAATGTGAGGATCATTTTAAAGCTCAACATTTGATGTTTTTCTGTTCATCTCCTGAAAGGAAGCAGTCTGCAGCAGATTAGGACTGTAAACATCCCCATTGGAGCTTTTACTCAGAAATGATGAGGACTCTCGATGAGATTACTGGACAGGCGCAAACGTGTTGAGAACTGGTCCAACCAGTTCCCTGTCACACGTCACAAGGTGTCTAAGGAACATTCCGGAATGGATCATTTACCCTGACAAAGAATATGAAGTGGGAGAACCCGGTTTGGTTCTATTTATAGCAAACGTATGCCTGTCAATCTGATACTTATATAACCCAAGCACATTCAGTCCATGCGTTCATTGTCAGCATTGGTACCGCAGTACTCTATTTGTGTTAGACTGTATGTTTAGTCTAAACCTAAGTTAGTGTGTGTCTCAGGTAGAGAGAGGACAGGTTGTAGCTAGTTAGCGTGTGTCTCAGGTAGAGAAAGGACAGGTTGTAGCTAGTTAGCATGTGTCACAGGTAGAGAGAGGACAGGCTGTAGCTATTTAGCATGTGTCTCAGGTAGAGAGATGATGGGCTGTAGCTAGTTAGCATGTGTCTCAGGTAAAGAGATGATGGGCTGTAGCTAGTTAGCATGTGTCTCAGGTAGAGAGAGGACAGGCTGTAGCTAGTTAGCATGTGTCTCGGGTAGATAGATGACAGGCTGTAGCTAGTTAGCATGTGTCTCAGGTAGAGAGAGGACAGGCTGTAGCTAGTTAGCATGTGTCTCAGGTAGAGAGATGACAGGCTGTAGCTAGTTAGCATGTGTCTCAGGTAGAGAGATGACAGGCTGTAGCTAGTTAGCATGTGTCTCAGGTAGAGAGAGGACAGGTTGTAGCTAGTTAGCATGTGTCTCAGGTAGAGAGAGGACAGGCTGTAGCTAGATAGCATGTGTCTCAGGTAGAGAGAGGACAGGCTGTAGCAAGTTAGCATGTGTCTCAGGTACAGAGGAAATGACAGATTGTAGCTAGTTAGCATGTGTCTCAGGTACAGAGGAAATGACCGATTGTAGCTAGTTAGCATGTGTCTCAGGTAGAGGAATTAACTGCAGCACTTCACCTCTCTCAAGATCTCCACGGTCTCCCCGACAACCAGTTCCAACTCATCCTTGTTCAGCGGACTGTAAGGGAAGGCCACTTCACATTTCCTGGACTGCTTTGCCACCTTGGCTGCAGAAACACAGACATTGATACTTGTAATGTAATGTATGTTTTAAATGTTAGATATTGGTATAATATTGTATGTTTCAATTGTTTGTTGTTAGTATGTAAGTCTTGTATGTGGACCCCACTAAAAGTAGCTCTGTCTTAGGGTAGAGCTAATGGGGATCCTTCTAAATAAACAAATAAACAACATTTCTCAAACAAGGTTGTTAGACCCAAACAGCTCCAGTGTTGGCGGGAATGGACTAAAACAATGAAATGTGGTATTATCTTGATGAAACGCCTCTGAATGTCTGTTGTAACTAATGACTCATTCAGAAACACTTTGCGGTCTAACTGAGTGCTCTGAGATGATATAGATTGCAACACCTCCTTGTTTAGCTGCGGACGCATTGACTTCTCCAAAGCTACTCTTCTGTTTAGTAACAGTGGCACGCTGTACTCTTTACATGTCGCTCTTTCAGATGTTGTAAATAAACTCGGTAACGCTTTAGGTCCAGGGCGTTCTGTGACCATTAATTAATAGGCCTTAGTAAGTCTTATTAACACATTTCAATGTTAGTAAACATCTTATAAGGGCCTTATTACTTATTATTAACTAACACTTATCTTACAATAACACTAAAACTAACCCTTGACTTAACCCTTATTAATATTATTAACACATATATTCTCTTAATAACACATATGAATGTTAATAAGCATCTTATAACGGCCTTATTACCTAGTAACTAATGCTTATTACAAACACCTGGATTTAACGTGTTACCAGAAACTCTAGCTCTAGACAACGGGCAGTCTGACCAAAAGAGCTCTAACTGATCGCCTTCTTTAACTTGTTGACAAAGAGGGTGTAACTTCAAAACCTCTTTGATGTTCATGTTTGTGATCAGTGGTATTGTGAGGCTGGGAAACACATCTAGGTTTACCTCTGGCAGAGAAAGACTGAAGAAGGACTTGAAGTACTAGTGAGTACTTGATGTATAATAATGAGTACTTTAGAGAGATTAGAAACACAAACATACATTTCCTTAAACTCCTTGGTTCTCTTTTGGTGTCTCCAATCAGATACACTGGGATCTCCTGATTGGACAAAAAAACATTGTGATAAGACACACACACACATGCAAACACACACACAGAAACTCCACGCACACGCACACATTCTGTAAAAAAATTCACCAGGTTAACACACACACACAAGTACATCTCTACACACACACACACACGAGTACATCTCCACACACACACACACACACACATGTGAGTACATCTCCACACACACACACAAGTACATCTCCACACACACACACACACACACACACACACACATGAGCACATCTCCACACACACACACAGGGCACAGACGCACAGGGAGCCGTGGCGACAGAGACCTTGACAAAGTTGGCGGGGAAGATCCCCTTCTTCCCCTTCAGCTCCCCCTCCAGCCAGCCCTCCTCGCCCGCCTTGGTCACCTTCTTCACCACCTCACCGGCACGCACCGTCATCTCATCCCCCATGGTGCCCTCGAAGTCAATCAGCACCAGCACCTCTGCAACACACCGTAACCATAGAGATACGTGACTGGACAGGCCACCCACGGAGACACATCTTTACTGGACACGTAACCGTGGAGACACAACAGTACTGGGCTGTGTGATGGGTGTTTGAGATGTTGCTCCGTAAACAAGCGTTGGGCTGTGACATTGTCTTCAGTCTGCTATGATCATTGTTGCTCTGATGTGACATCTCATGATGAAGACCACTGTCTCTTCTGATGTGATTAACTTGTCACAAAGAGAACCACAGTTAAACATCTGCTAACGTCCCAAGTCCAATGATGGTTCAAAAAGACTGAAGGAATCCCTGCTCCATTGAGAGACACCCAGAGCTGGGTGGGAAATGTTTTTGAACATAGACATTAAAGAAGTCCTCAAGTCATATTGTCATTTGAAGCCTTATCGTTCACCTTTTGAATCAGGTAGTAGAAATAGCATGCTGCGGTAATATTTCTGCAATTACCGGTAACCCATGACGATACAACAATGGAAAGGTAACCCATGTCGAAACAGCTAAGGGCAAAACATTTGATTAAAATAACCATAACATCATTGGTTGAGTAATTGCAGGCATCAATCTTCCGTAGACTCCAGATGTGTCCCAGCATCCAGTGAAGGGTCCTGTCTGAGCATGTCTTGGAGCGCTGCAGGTATGCACAGCTGGAGGGAACGACCTGACACTACAGACAGAACACTCAGGTCTTCTGTCTCAAGGCTATTGTGTTGGGCTGGCAGGACACGCAGGTCCTAGAAGAGGAATGGTATTGTTGTGCGTCATATCTCAGTTTGACCCTGTCTAAACAAACCCACGTCTCTGACGAAGTCCTTTTGTGAATCCCAATACAGTGAGCTTCTGTGGCATATTTGTTTAGGCTTAGCATGGAAGGCACAGCACTGGACCGACTGAGATGACATGACAGTCCAAAGGTTGGGGGCCAACATTTGACCTACTTCTACAGTAAAACAGAATTGACCATTGTGAGGTGTTACACCTCACGAGACAGTAAGTACACGTCTACAAACACCATGTTTGAATAACGACAACAAACACATCGTTTCTACGGTTCTCTGCTGGCCTGCACTGAAACATGACACGACAGGCACACACAGTGACACCACATGCGGGTTTCATGTCAATACTCCACCCTCGCTTACAACTCACAGACCAGACATTCTTACCAAAGTCGTGTGTTCAATTAAAGGGTGTCTGAGCTAAAGCTAACAAAGACTCAGTTTAGACTTGAGCGAAAATAGTTTCTTGAGATTGCGTCAGCTTTTTTAAACAGTGCTATTTCAATCGCCGCTGACAGAAAAAGGCCAGACATTGTGGAAGTGTCTCAAACACAGCCCTGCCAGGGACCATTAGACTCACCCATGACTTGTTAGTCAGCTGTCCTGTCAGCAGAGCTTGGCTGGATAGTTCCTCCCTTCAGAGCAGACAGGCAGACCTCCACACAGACCAGTGAGCGAGAAACAATGTTGCCTGAGGATCTGACGCTGTGCTCGAGGAGAAGGGCACACCTCCTCTCCACAGAGTAACATTGGCAACTTCTCTCTGGCTGGTAATGACAAGTCAACAACAAATAGTTGGATGAGTCACTGAGACAGAGAGAGAGAAAGAGAAGTCAGAGAGAGAGAGAGAGAGAGAGAGAGAGAGAGAGAGAGAGAGAGAGAGAGAGAGAGAGAGAGAGAGAGAGAGAGAGAGAGAGAGAGAGCGAGAGAGAGAGAGAGAGAGAGAGAGAGAGAGAGAGAGAGAGAGAGAGAGAGAGAGAGAGAGAGAGAGGGGAAGACAGAGAAAGGAAAGAAGAGAGATAAGAAAGAGAGATAATGAGAGAGGGATGGGGTGAAGAAAGAGAGAGGGCAAACAGGTGGAACAGGTTTCTAATGGAAGTACACTGTCAAAACAGGAGTGACGAATCATTTCAAACAGAAACGAAAATGATTGTTATCAGGATTTTGAACTAAAGCATGTATGTGTTTGGGAATTGTTCAGCTGAGGAAACCCATTGCAGGCCACTGAAAGACTAAGTCTTACATGGCAGAGATGAATGTGCTTGACTGAACTTGAAAACCCCTGATGTGTAGGAACAGGAGAGTGCAGATGAAGGAACAGCATAACCCAGCAGGATGGGAGGAGGGGTATGGAGGCAGAGAGCCGGGGGAAGTGTAATACTGTCATGTGGAGTGACAGGTCAAAGGTCTTCATGACTCTACAGCTGCAATGTGATTGGACCTCCATCTAATTAAGTGCCAAACATACCATCATACCACTTCATCAGAACTTGTACTTATTACTTGTACTTAGTACTTACTTATAAACATTTATGAACATGTAGTATGTATGTATTGTATTTATACTGTATGTGTATATACTGTATACATACATTTTATGGGGCAAATATGTCTTATTTTGTAAAAAAACTGAACAGACTCAGATATGAATCATAATCCGCTTTTAATTTAAAATCTGAGAAAAAGGCTTTGCAAAAGGAAACATTCAAAAAAGTCTCTTCTAACATGAATTGGTAAATCACAATGTATACTGTACAATTTAAGCAGTGCAACCCCACAGAAAGACAAATAATTCCAGATAGTGCAACAATATATATATAAATCTACTTTAAAAACTATGCTTTTAGACACATCAAATATTCCATAATTCCATTTGAACCTTCGTCTCTATTTTCCATCAAAGACTGACTGAGTTGAACGGCCTTGCGATACAGCTGGATCAGCGAAATCAGGAATTGCACGAGAATCCATCCTGCCAACGTCCAACACATCCGTCTGACCCACAGTGGGACCCAGCGTCCTCTGAGGAGCTACTGGCAGCTACGGGGGAAGCTGAATTAGCCTGATAGACAGATGGTTCATCCAATCACCTGCCAAGGATTCTTTGAAAGTGCCCGCCCTTTTACAAAATAGTGTGCAGGCACAACTTCCCAGATGGTTCTGTGTAACAAGCCATCTTGCAAGTCAGGCTGGGAGTTTCAAGCCTACCACATAAAAATGTACCTTTCATTAAAGACAGCAAAGAGAAGAAGAAAACAGTAATTAAAGAAAATTACATCAAAATTCAGAATTTGCAATGAACTGATTTGATCACTGATTGTTTGTTATTCGCTTCACAAAAAGGTTGGCATTATTGACAAAAGTAAAATAATGCTTTTAAAATAAGTATATCAGGTAAAATATAGACCCTTGAATATAGACTACTGGGCAACACTTCATATCCAGATGCTTGTAATAAGCATCAGTAAAGAGGTGAGAAGGTAAGAAGGTCTTAGTACATTTACAAGTCTTATTAACACATACCAATGTTAATAAGCATCTTATAAGGATCTTATTATAGACTCATGCTTACTTCATCTTATGATAACACTAACCCTAACCACTACTATTATTATCAAAACCTATATACTCTTATCAACACATATGAATGTTAATAAGCATCTTATAAGGGCATTATAACCTATTAACTAACGCTTATTACGATCAGCTGGATCTGAAGTGTCACCGACTACTGTACATATCAAAGTACTGCGAGTCCTAAGTGTGGGATAATGCTAGGAAAGGAATAAGCTACAGTATTAAAATCTGGGTACAGTCTGATTTCAAAAGCCCTTTTTTTTCATATTTGATTCTGGGTAGACGATGCAGATATGTGGACTTCCAGTCAACAGTCTCTGTGAAAAAGGATGTTTTAGTTTTGGTGTCTACTGAGCTACCAGCCTGTGTGCAGGTCTGCAGAACACTATCCCTGACCCCTGACCCCTCCCCGTTTGGTCCCGTGCTCAGACTGTGTCTTCCTGTGGGACACTAAAGGACAGATAACGCTGATGTGACGAGGAGGCAAAAGAGAAAAACTGAGCTGTCATGTATGTTTTTGTTTTATTTGAGTTTTTTAATCTTAAAAAAGTCTGACAGAAGAATCCATCAGCTGACCCAGCCATCTGTGATGGTGCGCTACGCTTCACTCCAGATAAAACACCCGTCTCTCTCCTCTCTATTATACTCATCCGTTTTGGCCTCAACATCTTGTGTTAACTGTTACTGCGGGTCCGAAAGGTATTTACACTCGTCTAAGGCACACTTAATTTCCCAGTCCTCTACCACAGCTCTGGAAGAAGATGCAAGATGCGCTACATGTTCTAACCTGTATCACCAGACGCCACGCAACAACCCCAGCTGGGGGCCCGGGGGCAAGAGGAGAGTAACAGCCCTCCACCTCCTGCCCCCCCCCTCCTGCCCCTCCTCACTGCTCAGAGGTGTCCATAACCCCCTCCTGCCCCCCCTCTTTGTGGTCCTGTTCCCCCTCCTCCTGCCCCCCCTCCCTGGTCCCCAGGAACTTGTCGTGGCTCCAGCGGGGACTCCCGTTGCTGCAGGTGCCCGGCGGACCCTTCCGGACCAGGAAACGGCCTCTCGCGCGGGGGAAGTAACCCCGACCTCGCCCCCGGGTGTCAAGCCACCTCCTGTTCCCTTCCTCGTCCCTGTCGTCATGCTGAGGAGGAGAGAAGAGGAGAGCTCTGGTCTACAATAAGGGAATATGGACTTGGTCTATAATAAGGGAATATGGATGCTGAACAGACAGGGAGGAAAGAGGGTGATTAAAGCAGGGTACCAACCTACCAGGTAGTACTTCCTGCTCTTGGGGGTGTACTCGGGGTCCCAGTCCTCGTTGTTGGAGTGCGGGGGAACGTTGGAGGGGGCCCCTCCGTTTCCCTGGTAGTTCCCCTGGTAGTTCCCCTGGTAGTTCCCCTGGTAGTTCCCCTGGTAGTTCCCCTGGTAGTTCCCCTGGTAGTTCCCTCGGTTCCAGCCTCGCCCTCTTATTCTGAGCTGCTGAGAACACAACAACATCAGCGTGATGACAGGTCCTCCAAGCCCACTGGAGGTCAGTTTGTAAATGGATCAACGTTCCTCAACGTATTTTCCCAGAGGTCAGCCTGCATATTCAAAATTGGAATTCAAATACAATCCAACAGACAGACAGGCATTGCCGTGTCAACGGCGCCAAGGCCGTGTGCGGTAACCGTGACTACACTTACAAATCCTCCACGTGGCCGCCCCCTCTCCACGGGGCCCCCAGCGTCCCGGGGCCCCAGGCGAGCCCTGTTGAAGCCCTCCTCTCTAGCGGGGGCCTCCTCCTGGGGGAACCCCACTCTAGCCCCCCCCTCCGAGTCAGATGAAGAGGAGGAGGAGGAGCGAGAATGCTTCTTCTTACATTTCCTAGAGGGGGAGGGGTGGGGGTGGAGGGGTGGAGGGGTGGAGGGATGGGGGTGGAGGGGTGGAGGGATGGGGGAGGAGGGATGGAAGGGGAGCAGGAACAGATAACAAGGAGGCAGGAGGAGGGGGGGAAAAACAACTATTACTTTTAGACACTGTGTTCCGAGCGAGTGATTATGTACCATGTTGGACCTGCTGTACTAAAGCTACACACTTCCACTCAGAAGTCACTGTGAAGCTTGGACCTGCTGCAGGAACATACTTTGATTTCTTGCGGTGTTTGGACGACTTCTCAGCCAACTTCTCTCTCCCTGAGTCAGGAGAGTCGCCCTCCTCCCTCCGCCCCCCTCTTCCCCGTTTACAGTCCTGCTCCTGGGTGGGGGGCTCCTGGGTGGGGGGCTCCTGGGTGTGGGGCTCCTGGGTGGGGTACTTTTTACGGCGCTCAATATCCAGCCGGAGGTCATTGGAGTCGCTCCTGGTCGCTCTGCCGTGGTTCTGAGCAGGTAGAGTGGAAACAAAACACAGGGCCACAGAGAGGGGTGGGGTTAGCCCGTAGCTTCTTTCAGTCAAGTGTCACGCACCCCTCAGACACTGTATGGGAGTGGGCTGGGAGGCTAAACCAAGCACGTCCCAACACACTGGCACACTGACTGTGATATTGTGTCTGGCACTGGGGTGACCATCCTGGAAGGTTGTTTAGGTGCATCTCTTAATCTGGTTTTTCCATAATCCATGGACTTTTACGACAAACGTTGACAAAATATGATAAGCTACGAAAAACAATTTAATATGTAAGGACACATTCTCAATCATGCTCGTTTAACGGCCCCTCCTTAGGATTGCAGTCATGTATCCTGTGAAGGAGATACTATTTCCATGCGCTAAAGATAATGGGGGGGTGTGATGCTAATATGTACAGAGCCCTCAGAAGGTGTTCCAGTAAGAACGTCACTTACAGGAACCCTAACAACTTTTTTTTGTGTTTAGCTTTCCAAATCTGTCGAAGAAGAATACTTACTATGATATTTCCTTTGAACACAGGAGCAACAGGGAGGCTTTCCGTTTGTCAGGCCTTTCTCGGGGCCTCGGGCAGTCACAGAATAACCCAAAGCCCAAACGTGGAGGGGCGTTTACAACACACAAGAAACTGAATGGGCCTCGTTCTGCTCTGCTATTCCCCTCCATGCCCCTCCCTCGGAGAGAGAGAGAGGGGGAGAGAGAGAGGGGGGCCGTCTAACAGGCAGCTGGCTGCCTCGCTCGCTCTCTGTGGTGTTTGGTGTCTGTTCCAACATACTTGATTATTTCAAAACGTTCAGTCACCTTGTAACTGCCGTCCTCGGAGTTTCTCATCCGCTCAGAGAGGTGAGACTGTTTCTTAAAAGCACTCGGAGAAACATCAATTCTCCTGAAAGAGATGAAACACGGAGAAAATGAGCAAAAGGTTCCAGATGGGAGGTTCCCCTGGCAGCACGGTGAACATGAGGAAGTGACATGAAGGCAGGGTTTTCCATCAGCAGAGACTCAGGGACCGAGCGATTGTACCTCTGTAACAAGAACCACCAGAATGAACCATCAACAGCAAAGCATTCACAAAAGCACCCAGCAAGCTATTTTAATTATCAATAATACATTCATTTATTTCACAGATGCTTTAATTTAAAGCAATGTTCAGATGGGGGAATTTGAACCTGTGACCTCTTGATCTGCTGTCTAATGCCCTCCATTAGAGCTATACCCATCCCCATGTTCTACCACTGAGCTATACCCATCCCCATGTTCTACCACTGAGCTATACCCATCCCCATGCTCTACCACTGAGCTATACCCATCCCCATGTTCTACCACTGAGCTATACCCATCCCCATGTTCTACCACTGAGCTATACCCATCCCCATGTTCTACCACTGAGCTATACCCATCCCCATGTTCTACCACTGAGCTATACCCATCCCCATGCTCTACCACTGAGCTATACCCATCCCCATGTTCTACCACTGAGCTATACCCATCCCCATGTTCTACCACTGAGCTATACCCATCCCTATGTTCTACCACTGAGCAATACCCATCCCCATGTTCTACCACTGAGCTATACCCATCCCCATGTTCTACCACTGAGCTATACCCATCCCCATGTTCTACCACTGAGCTATACCCATCCCCATGTTCTACCACAGAGCTATACCCATCCTTCTTGTCAGCAGAAAGTCGCTCGTCCATCTCTACCTGTGTATCTCAGGACTCTTCCTTGGCTTCTCCATCTCCATCTCCTTCTCCTCTGCTCTCCTCTGGTACATGGCAAACCTCTCGTTGAGGGTCATTTCTGACGAGGAGAAGTGCTGTGCTGTGAAGAGAAACATCCAGCCCGTCAGGTGAGCAGCGCAGACCCAGCCCATTGGATGTTCACTCACAGGACTTTGCTGAGGCTGGTGTGTGTGTGCCAGGTGTGTGTGTGTTCTCAGGAGCAGGTGTGTGTGTGTTCTCAGGAGCAGGTGTGTGTGTGTTCTCTGGAGCAGGTGTGTGTGTGTTCTCAGGAGCAGGTGTGTGTGTGTTCTCTGGAGCAGGTGTGTATCGTCTTCAGAGAAGCAGGTGTGCTTGTGTGTGTGTAGTTTGCGGATAAGGACGGGCGTGTGGGCAGGGGCGTGTCCAGACATTTTTGATAGGGGTGGCACAAGGGGTGGCCCGCCTCTGACCGGGCATATAGCAAATCATATTTTAAGGTATTGGGGTGGCCAATCAGATTTCAGGGGTGGCCCGTGCCACCCTAGGCCACTCCCTGAACACGCCACTGCGTGTGGGGGACAGGCGTGTGTGTGTGTTTTGTGGAGAGAGAGAGCTCACCTCTGATGCGGTGGACGATGGTGACGATGTGCTGAGCGTAGAGCTCGGCAGGGCTCCTGTGAGCGTGACGGAGGGAGGTGCAGAAGCCCTCCTGCTCTGAGAGCAGCCCCAGGTCACGACACGCACGCCGCTCGCCCAACACCGCCTTGGACGAGCTGAGGACACAACCGCCAAGTCAGTAAGGCTGCAGCGCTCACCTCTCCCCAAACAAAGAGCAACGACAGGGTGTTCCTGCCTCATGCGCGAGCCTGCGTCGTCTGAACAACCTCTGACCCCCTGCTCACCTGGCCGTGCCGTCTCTGAGGCCGTCCATTCTCACACAGAACTCTCCTTTTTTCCCAGAAGCCCTTGGGGGGGAGTCCCCCACCCCCCTGATCAGGAACCTTTCCCTGTCAGACTTCCTCCTGGGGGGAGGCGAGGGCGAGGGCGAGGGGCTGGACACTGCCCTCTCCTTCCTCCGAGCCCTGCTCCCTTTCTCGGGGGAGGGGCAGCCAGCAAACATGGCCGTCTGTTTTCTCTGGGCCAGCGCGGCAGCCATGGCCGCCTCCTGTTTCCTGCCCATGTGACCCTCAGCCTCGAGGTCATCGTCTCTGGCGGCCGGCGCGTACGCCAGCTCCTCCCACTGGCCGAACCGCTCCTCGAACAGCTGGCGGGCTGAGCGCGTCGCCCTGCCCCTCGGCCCGGCGTCCTCGTTCGGCCTGGCGTCCTGACGGGGCTGTTTGGGGCGGGGTTTGGGTGCCCTCTCCTCCCTCTCCTCCCTCTCCTCTCTCTCCTCGTCCTCGAGGAAGGGAGAGTCTTTCAGGAAGCTGCTGAGAGACACTCCAGCCTCGCTGGCCTCGCTGGCCTGCCTCTCGTACCTGCGCTCTCTCTGCGCCTCGCCAGCGGCTCTGAGGGCCTGCGGGACAGACGCCTCAGGGGGCTTGCCGGTCCCCTTCCCCGGCTCCGCCTCCACGCCGTTCGGCCCTTTCTCCCGGCCGTTCTCCAGGATCGACTGGAGCTTTTTCTTATTATTGTGTTCTTCCAAAAACCTGGACAAAGACAAGGAGGGAACGTTTTCAAGGACACCCTGGAGATCCACTTTCATCCATAAGCAACAAGCACCTGGATCTAAGATGTTACCAAAACGACCTGTTTCTAAACCAGGAAGTCAACTTCCTGGATGGGATAGGCTTACTGCTTTGGGTATTTTCCATAATTTATGGGACAGGTTGTAAGTAAAGTGTGATAGGAAAGGCAGGGAGAAAAAAGGGAAGACATGCAGCAAAGGACCAAGGCTGGATTTGGAACCCAGGCTGCTGCGGTAAGGCTTCAGCCTACATGGCACGCACACTTCTCCTGTACGTTACCGGGGCTTCGGGGTCTTACTTTTTGAAGGCAGACGAGATGGCTTCCTTGTCTGCCAAGCTATCCTCTCTGGAGAAGAAGCCAAAGCCAGACAACAAGGGGCTCCTGGAGGAGGGGCCCCCCTTTCCAGCATCACCAAAGCTGTGGGAAGGGGGGCTGGCCTGGGTGGGGGCCGGGGGGGCCTGGCCCGGGGAGGCCTGGGCCGGGGGGGCCTGGCCAGGCGTGGCTGCTGGGAACAGAGAGCCCTCTCTCCTGGGGCTGGTGCTGTAGTCGGTCAGACCCTGCCACCTGCCCACGGCCTTGTTAGCCTTAGCGTTACCGTTAGCGCTAGCTCCCTCCTCGGCCTCCTCGGCCCCCCCAGCACCGCCTGTGAGCGGAGCGGCCTCCTCACCTCCTCCTCCCTTCTGACCCTCCTTGGAGGCCTCCCTCTCCTCCTCCCTCACATCCCTGGCATTCAGCCGTCCCGCCCCGCCCGTAGACTTCCGCCTGGGGGAGGAGGAGCGTGAGGAGGAGGAGGAGGAGGAGGAGGAGGAGGGGGAGCGGTGCCTGGACCGGGGCGAGGAGGAGCGGTCTGAGTGGCTGTGGGAGCGAGGGCTCCCCGAGCGCTTCTTGGGGCTGTGAGAGCGCCCTCTCCTGGGGCTGTGAGGGTAGTACTGCTGGTGCTGGTTCTGGTTCTGCTGGGGGTGCTGTCTGTAGTTCTGCCAGCCGTTGGGACGGTAGTTGTTGTTGTAGCCGCCGCCGCCCCCCCCGCCGCCACGCTGGTAGCGCCCGCGCGGGAAGAAGCCCCGCCCCCGGCCCCGGAAGTAGTACGGCCTGCGGAAACCGCGGTGGAACCCACGGAACCCCCGGTTGTTCTGGTACTCCCTGGGGGGGTTCCGGCCCTGGCCGTGAGGAGAGCGAGACCTGGAGCGAGACCTGGAGCTGGGGGGGAGGGGGGGGGGGACGACGACGACACATTAAAGAGACAGAAGAGAGAGAGGGAGTGACAAAGACAGAGAGTAAAGAGGGGGAGGGAGAGATGGAGAGAAAGAGAGACAGATAGAGGGGGGAGGGGAGAGAGAGAGGGGAGGGGAGAGGGAGAAGAGAGGCAGAACAAGGGACAGAGAAAAGGGGAGGTGTTTATCAAGAGTTTCCGGGAGTACAGCGGTATTTAAGAAAGATTTGTTGGATCAGATGTTAGTTTATTTCCTCCAGGAACACTATGACACTTATTGAGGGACTTGTTGCACTTGTTGATTAGTTGTAACTGATTGAACTACCTGTACTTGCTGTGATTTATATCATTGTTGCTTGCCTTCCTTCAGGTACACTCTAGCACTTTTTGAGGTTCATGTTGTTTAATTGTAACTTGTTGAACTACATGCTCTTATGGTTCTACCCATTGGCACTTATTTGCTTTTCACAATGTATTTATCTCGTTTATGATCATTGACTTTTGCATTTTGTGTAAAGCTCTTTCTTGTATGTTGCTTTGGATAAAAGCGTCTGCTAAATGAATAAAAGTAAATGTAAGAGTACAAATATCCAAATCTCCTTCAATTACGTCACAGAAAGTCTGTTCAGCTGTCAGATTGTGTTATGTCTGAAACAAGTATGTTATAGAACCATTTGTTAGCTCGTAACAAGCCTGTTATTTCGTTATGCCGTTATTTCAGGCAACACTTTCCAGATGTTCATTCATTCATTTAGAGGAAGTTTCTGTACAGACATCAAGTTCTTCCAACACGCATATGATAAATACATCAAGAGGAGGCTGACTGTGTTTAAGCACTGGGATTAAGGCTGCAAGGAGCGGAGTAAGAGAGCAGGCCTTGCGTAACACGGCTTGGCACCAGCACAAGGCTGCAAGGCTGTCTTTGTCCACACAGGGGCGCTGCAGCACAGCTCAAACTGGTTTCAGCTTCTATGGCTTCAGGACAGAATCTCCACATTCTAAACTATCTTTCCAACTGTTACGATACTTGGACCAACATTGCTGCTCTCGTCTTTTAAAGCATATTTACTGATAGTTCAGAGAGTCTCTTTGAAGGACAATGGAACCCACAGCTGACTGTTCTTAACATGGAAGAAACTGTGAATACTACACATTTAGAGCCATCAGGCTGTTTGTAAATCAGGACGACTAACTGCTCCCATTTCAAAGTCAAGATCTCCATAGCGACATAGATCTGCAACCACGCAGCAACACCGCGACCACCACGACAAGACTTCACAGAGCCACAACAACATCTGAATGTGAACCAGACGTCCACCAGACGCACTGCAACAACCCGACCAGGACAGAACGGCTCGCTAACGTGACTTCAATCCCCCCGAACCCTGAGACATGACGAGGCGCCTGGAGGTCCCGGGTACTCACCGGGTGTGTTTTCTCATCGGGATGTGGAGCGCGAGGTGGACACGGCGTGCTAGCAGCAACAGCGCACACACACTGAGCGCTGGAGAAGAGAGGGACTCTCCGCATCACAGAGCTGCTGCTGCTGCTGCTGCTGCTGCTGCTGCTGCTGCTGCTGGAAAGAGCTGGTCACATGGCCAGATGGGAAACATTTCTGCTCTAACCCCTTCAGAGCGGGGGAGGGGTGTAAGGGGGGGAGGGTGTGGGGGGTGAACGAGGAGCGGGGCGTTGGGTGGAGGGGGGGAGTTAGAGAGGGGGTTTTGGGGGGTGAGCTGGGATGGCAAGGGGGAGGGGGTGAAAGGGGGTGGGGGCAGAGGGAGGAGGGAGGTGGGCACTATACAATGATGACGGCTGGCCAGTTCTCTCTGTGGCCAGGCTAGAAGAGCAGACTCAGGCAGACGGGGATGAACACGGGCACAAGCACAGTTGGGATGGAATGGCTACTGTGTTTCGTTACATAATTTAACGGTCGATGTCATTCCAGCATGGCATACTACTGCGATACTACTGCACGTCTGAGGGCACGTCTCCTCCTGCGTACTCATCTGGCTCCACATGTGCAGCGCCTACAATTACCCTAACCCTACTATGCGCTTTATACTATTCCGGATCCATTCTGTTCTCAAATTAAACTCTTAAAAGTTCTTACGCTGAACTGCCCTCGAGTGCCACTCCTTGGAAGAGCTCGATCCCGCCCCATGAACAGACTTCACAGACGACTAGGGCTGGATGTGGCGTCACACTCAAACCACACTTTCACTTGCAAATGTGTCTTGCCTTGCAGCCCGCAGATAAGCCAAGAATGTCCTTCTATGTGCCACAAGACGCTACCAGGAGTAGGCATGCCGCGCTGACGGCTGTAGGTTTCTTAAAAGTCTCTCCGATGCTTTGTAAACTCCCATATCACAATAACGCCAAAAAATCTAATGTATAAAATGTGTACCAGCTGCTTAAATACACTCATCAATTTCCTCTGGTTAAGCTGCCCCAGAGCAGGGTCAGGACCCAAATCCACCAGGACTTCTGTCATTACTCCTGCTATGAGCATGGGCCAGCTCTTCTGAGGCCATGACTCCATAAAGCACAGGAAAGGCATGGTTGAGGAGACAGGAAATTGAAAAAACGTGCTCCACGACTCCCTTCCTGTCCTCCTTATCCTCCACATCCTGCCCTCTCCATTCAGGACAATGTGTTCACACAAAAAGAAAATGACAAAAGGTAACCGGACCGCTTCAGGGAGCTCGTGTGTATCTGTGAGACACGGATGAATGAGAAGGCACCGGAAAGTCTGCTGCACGTTTTGCCGTGCGAAGAACTATGTGAAGATTTAAAGCCGCCGTTAGCTATTTACAATGGCTGGGATTTCACCTGGGAGAAACACCTGATTTATGACGCTGATGCAACAGGTCTGGTTGTGTTGCGCGGGTAGGTCCCCTGGTCCACACTCAGCCTACATCCACACAAACAACCAGAGGAGGCCCTCTGACGGAGGAAACCTGCTATTCTCCCCTGACTCCCTCCACATGGGAACAACCTTGGTTAGAGCCGAGTACCTCCTTCCTATCTGCCTGCTGAGTACCTGTCAAGACTCAGTTAGAGAGCCTTATCTTGTTTCAGCTGCCCAGGTCTGGCAGAGTGATGTGGAGAATGTTGCCCGGGTGTTTACGGCTTTCCGTGCACCCTCCCCCGAGACCGAAATAACCGCGCTCAAAAAGGTGGCCCCCGTGTCTTTGGTTGTTTGCTACAAAATCTCTCTCTCTTTTCAACAGGGACTTGGTTTAAGAGGTTATGGAAGGATGTCGTTTTCTAAGGAGCTGTGATGCTTCACAGCAAATATCTGAAAGAGTTTTTCTCAGAAACTTAGTTCCCATCCTGGTGTCTCTTGTCCCAAGGTGAGAACAGAGATACAGAGAGACCCTGTCCTAGTCTCTCTCCAGGTGAGACAGAGAGACCCTGTCCTAGTCTCTCCCCAGGTGAGACAGAGAGACAGAGAGACCGTATCCTAGTCTCTCTCCAGGTGAGACAGAGAGACAGAGAGACCCTGTCCTAGTCTCTCCCCAGGTGAGACAGAGAGACCGTATCCTAGTCTCTCTTCAGGTGAGACAGAGAGACAGAGAGACCCTGTCCTAGTCTCTCTCCAGGTGAGACAGAGAGACAGAGAGACCCTATCCTAGTCTCTCCCCAGGTGAGACAGAGAGACAGAGAGACCCTGTCCTAGTCTCTCCCCAGGTGAGACAGAGAGACAGAGAGGGGATTTACCTGTATCGTCGTTTCCTTGATCGGGATCTGGATCGGCTTCGGGATCGGGTCGGTGAGCGGGACCGGGACCTGGACCGGGAGCGCGAGGCTGATCTGGTCGTCTTGGACATAGCTGCTGCAGACCTCAGAAGATCTCAGAAGATCTCAGAAGAACAGCCTGTCAGACAAACACACACCCAGATCAGACACGGCTCAGGTTGAGAACCAGAATCCGACTCTGGGTCCAGATCCAGAGCTGATGAAACAAGAACCCCCTTCGATGACTCCCAGAACACTGAAGACACAAGGTCAGGATGGGAGCTACAGTCTGAGACAGAGGGAAGATGACGAGGATTACACACAATGGATGCAGTGTGTGTGTGTGTGTGTGTGTGTGTGTGTGTGTGTGTGTGTGTGTGTGTGTGTGCGCACTCAGAGAGCTTGGTGCCAGGCAGACAGCCCAGGTGCTCAGGAACAGGACCAGTGAGGATGAAGCAGGTGGAGGAAGTGGCTTCATTCACCGATCATTTGCATCTCACCTCATCATGAAACTTGATCCTCACTAGAGACTCAATATTTGGCTATTGACTCAACAAACATCCCTGGTAAGCCACCAAGGGTTCCTGTTACACTGGCTGGTGTGTGGTGGTGCGGGGCAGTCCTCCTGGGATGAAACAGACCCTGGTCACCTGCTAAACTCAGCTAGTCTGCCACTCTGTCACACTAGGACAGTCATGGCTAATGGGGATTGCTTTGAACAGGGGGGAAAACAGTCCTGAAACAGTCATGCTCCAGTCATGAAACAGCTTTGACTTCGGTCTTCAGACCGTCCTGACACTAGTCATGTCCTTATCCTAGTCATGAAACAGTCATGAAACAGCAGAGGAAAATCTCTATCCTGCACTGTGACACCCCACACACAGCTTTGCACTGTGACACCCCACGCACAGCCCTCCTACACTGTGACACCCCACACACAGCCCTCCTACACTGTGACACCCCACACACAGCCCTCCTGCACTGTGACACCCCACACACAGCCCTCCTACACTGTGACACCCCACACACAGCCCTCCTACACTGTGACACCCCACACACAGCCCTCCTACACTGTGACACCCCACACACAGCCCTCCTGCACTGTGACACCCCACACACAGCCCTCCTGCACTGTGACACCCCACACACAGCCCTCTTACACTGTGACACCCCACACACAGCCCTCCCTACACTGTGACACCCCACACACAGCCCTCCTGCACTGTGACACCCCACACACAGCCCTCCTGCATTGTGACACCCCACACACAGCCCTCCTGCACTGTGACACCCACTAGATCAGAAACATGCGGTATGGTAGTGTTAACAGTGGGTACTGTCAAACCAAAATATACTTCCTATTCAACATTGAGGAAGTTCAGAGGAAGTTTCCCCAAATGCATTGTTTTCTTGGTGCTATTGACCGCATTAATATGGTGTATAGTTAAGTCTGGTTTAGTAGAACAATGATGACACATTTGCATTTGTTATTTAAGCATATAAATAAATGTGCAACTTGGTCAAGATTAGACCACAGGTTGCAGAACTTCCTCACCAACTCCAGGAAGGTCTTACCTGCGTTACAAGGTCCCCAGGAGGATAAATATGATTCTTCTGGGGATTGATGGTGATATTTCAAGAATGACTAATCACATGATCCCAGCCACAATGAGGTCTCTATCTTCCAGCTTGTTTGCAGAGGTGAGATGGCTGGTTTCTGCTTGGTGTGTTTGGCCCCTGGCCAGGAAGACAAGGCAGAGGATCCACTGGGACCGACAGCAGCTCCATGTGCTGGCCCCTCTCTCTGTGGATCACTGCTACTAGCTTTGAATGGATCCCTCCTCCTTTCCTTTCTCCTCCTCTTTCCCTTCTCCTACTCCCCTCCCCCTCCCCTTCTCCCTCCTCCCCCTCTCCCTCCTCCCCCTCCTCCTTCTCTGTGAAGCTCTGTCTGTATTCATGACAGTGTTTTGTTGTCATTGGCTTGTAATATATAATTTCCTGTAGGACTGAACAGACAAGCTCTTTCTGCTTAGAGAGCACATTTCATCGTCTGCATTCAGAGGTGCCCTTTTACCACATTTGGGAAAAATAAAGAAAGAAACTGAAATCCTTTTGGAGAAATGGGATTACAACACTGTAAACTGACTGACTGAAGCCTTCCAAGTCTGTTCCCCTGACTGGATTACACCAAATCCACTGTTTGGAGTCAAGTTTGACACAACTGAATTGGTCACTTTTAGGACTTCACCCACCATCACCACATCTGCTCAGGGCTTCTTTCCCCAAGTTGGTTTCATGAGTCAGAATAATTCTCTCAGAGGCTCTGAAACCAGCCTGACAGAAACCGAGCATGAGATCAGTTTATACCAGTGAGCAACAGACACAACATGCTGTTCAGACTGGAGATCAACAGCCTGTGATGGTTGTTCTTTTCAAGACAACCAGGCATATGGGCATTGTTAACATAGTGGAGACTAAATGTTGGTGAAGGGCTGTGAGTGAGTGAGTGAGTGAGTGAGTGAGTGAGTGAGTGTGAGTGTGTGTGAGAGTGTTTGTGAGAGTGTTTGTGTGAGTGTGTGAGAGTGTGTGTGAGTGTGTGTGTGTGGAGTGGGGTCCTGTTCAATGACTCTGAAGTCCAGATTGATAACCATTGCAGCTGTCCCTGGGTGGGCGTACTAATCAGAGGGATTTAACATCTAAAACAGGCTGTGAAAAACATGTTGTCTAATCACTCAACTCCCCTGACACATACGGACACTCTACACAGACACAAGCACACACACACACATCACAGACACAGGCATACACTTCATACACACCCTCCACACACACTCTCTCTTTACACCCCCACACACACAAACCCCCACACACACACGCGCCCCTGGGAGGAGATGGCACAGCTGAGTCCTTCACCTGCTTGCTTCCCTTCAGGTCAACAGTGATGAGAAACAATGACAGGGGAAACTGGATCCACTGAGCCTGAGTTTACACACACACACACACACACATACACACGCCACTTAATCAACTGCTCTATCAGTGAGTCTGCAGAGGCAGCTGCTACGAGACCCACTCAGAACCCCCCCAGACACACACACACACACACACGCCACAGGAAAAGCCAATGCAACTGCCACTAGTATCGTCTGTGGTCACCAAAATGGAATCAGACATGTCAGAGTTGTCCCTGGAGACAGTACTTTATGGAGGCGGCTCATGGCTGGCAGAGCCACTGAGAGGGAACTGCTGAACCAAGGAGGTATGATGACTGCTTCAGTACAGGACCTGCTTAAGGACAGGTCCTAGAGAATGACTGGATGACTGGTTCATTACTGGACCTAGAGAATGACCGGATGACTGATTCATTACGGGTCCTAGAGAATGACTGGATGACTGCTTAAGTAAAGGTCCTAGAGAATGACTGGCGCCATCAGTGTGTGTCAGCTGTGTAGAGGGAGAGATTTCATCACACTGATCACTTCAAATTACGTCCTTTTCCCCGAAACTCTCTAACCCTGTACATCTCCCTCAGACAGAGGAGCGGACCCCCCTCCACCCCACCCCCACCCCCCCCTCCGCCCTGGTGACCTGTGGTCCTAGAGAGAATTTCGCGGTGGCATCCTCAAATCGTGCGGACACACTTCTCAACTTTCTGTCAACGCTGCGTTTGTGGAACTCCACAAGCATCGACGGGCTCCTCATCAGTTAAAGGTCCTTTCTATTTTAGTCTGTTGTGAACAGCAAGGATCTCCTTCTTCCCTTCAGCTCGCAGGCAGCATAGCATGCTAGCAGGTACATCTGTGTGACCTGCTCTGTGGAGACTGTTACTTCTTACAGTAATGCAATTCTCACATTCTCCTTCTCCTGCCCTTAAAGATTAGCCTACTATCGTAACATTTTCAAATACGCTGCTGCGAAAAAATCGAAAGTGGAAGTCCATCGTCATTGCTATACCTTTTATTGGAAGCTCTACCGCGCGCCCAGACTACACCCTTCTAATTACCTGCGGGATTCTGTGAGGATAGTTGGTTCACCGGGATGTATCATAAAGTACCAGGATGTTACACTGGCAGTGTGGTTCACCTTAAAGGTGTCTCGTGGCTCGTATAGCTGTCTACATTACTTGCTAAGGTTAAGTGGGGAGTGCCCCCCCCCCCCCCCCCTATCCTTACATCCTCTCACTGACCTGCCTGATGCTGTCTGTCGTGCTCCACGACAATTTTGACAAAACAGTTTACCGACATGCATATTGTGAGACATAATCGATGCAGGAATTTCATGATGCAAACCTAAGTGTGGCAGATATAGGATCTTACCTAGTACCCGATTATTGTCGCAATTCTCCTGCGGCTGAGGACGGATCACAGTTTTGGTGACTGCGAGCTCCGTTGCTGTCAGTGTCACTGACAAAATGCTTTCGGAGAATTGGGAGCAATCCAGGCAAAACAACAAAATAAAATAACTTTAAGCGAGCCTTTCTATCAGTTTCGTTTAGCAGTTTTGTCACAGCGCAAAAGGAACAGTGAATTCAATGCGGTTTCATTCGACCGGGTTCTCAAATGCAGCGCGCTACTGTATCCTGCAGCTGTGTGGGTCCCTCTCTCTGATGGGAAGGCTTCACTTAGAACCGAGGGGGTGTGACAAACAGAGCACGTACTGTCCAATTCCGTTCCTCGTTCCTCCCTGGCCCAAACACACCAGCCCGTTTAGGTTGCGAATGTTTAATTTCTGTCTAATTAGAAGAGTAGGCTTTCGTCACAGGATATCTTAGACTCGAGACAGTTTAGCCACGACTTCACTGGGGCATGGTGGTCCGCTGGTAAATGTGATGCGGAAAGCAGGCAGAAATACCAATAGCTCTAACTATGATAAATCGAGTGATACAGTGACACTGGGTCATGGACTGTGGACAAGACCGATCATTTATCAACTGGCAAGCTGCTTGTGAACCAACGGTGAACCGACAGCCAACGCGGAGTTACGTTGACAGTACCTTGAGCTTTGTATTTGCTAAGCAAATGTTTGTACATCTGCAAGGTTGTATCAGTCAGTAGGAAGAAATAACATCATGACAGGTGGCATCCTACAGGCTTAGTCACTGTGGCTGAGATTAATAATCCATTTTATGAGTCTTAATAGTCGATAATACGTTTATAAAATACATTCCCCATCGGATATGCGATGAACACGGTCGGTATGTGTAGTGTGGCTATACTACTCACGATACACATATGTATAAACATCATAACCTCCTGTCATAGATTAACATACTTGTGTCTTAAATCATTAATCGTGCAGGTAAAGTTCAGGGTTGACTCAGTGATAACAGCTTTTCAGACGCTACCGATTTCCATACAGGTCATGATGTCTATAATTGCAAGGCCGTAGCCATGGAGTCAACATTGGAGAGGAATCTGCTGGGGAGATTTCCTTCCTTTTAACTTTTTACGTTAAGTTATTACATTTTTAAATGATAATTTCGGACAGCGTGGTTGCCTGTCGTAGCGTAGCGAACTTTCTATCTTAATTCTATTTTTATATCAATATATTTGGGGGGGCATTTTGACCAGATTTGAATATTGGATTTGAATATTGAATATATTATGATTACGGCCCTGCAGGATGGTGAGCGAATACCAAATGTTTTGATTAAACGTAACCACATCAAAGGCAATAGGGTTAGGGTTATGTCGGAGTCGGAGATGTCTGCGAGGCAGGCCTCAATCCTAGCTGAGATCCCCGGATCAGTCGGGGGGCAGGTACAGGTACAGCTGCGTGTCGTCAGCGTAGCAGTGGTAGGAGAAGCTTACCATTTAACACGATGCAAATAACACTTTGCATTGTGTCGAAAAATATATGAATATAATCAAAATGTATTCAGCTCTTTATTTAATGCATTTGAATTTGAATCAAGTAAACTATTTTTCCTATTGAGATACCAACCCATCAACTCATCCTAAGCCGTCAATCAAAGGGTTTTAAACTGACTCCAAATAATCAAATTCAAGTCACCAGAATCAGATACCTTCCAACCTTTGTACCTTCTTTCTCCTGTTATGTTAAACTGATACCCTGAAACTATCCCAAACACTCGGTCACCAGCCGCATGCTGGATTGTGTAAACTAGACAGTGTCTTTGCAGCAGTAACCTGGCAGCATATTTGCCCCTGTCCCAACCCCTCTTGACCTTTGCCCCCTGCCCCCCTGTCCCCCTGCCCCCCCATCCAGGACCTCAACTGTCACCAATGGGGGAGTGTGACCCACCAAGGGTTGAGACAGCAGGAGGGGATATTTTGGGCGACCCTCTGACACCACTTTCTCCATCTGTGCCTCTCAGCCCCCCGGCCCCCGCCCCCCACCCCCCCACAAACACAGCCCCTCACATGCTGCCCCCCACATGTTGCCCCCTCACATGCTTTCCACCTGTTGTATCTGTCTGGTGGGTGAGTGACAGGTCGGGACAGTCAGGGCTACCAGGGATCTCTGGCTTCTGTCAGCATCCCACTGGGGCCCACTAGCAACATTAGCATCCCATGCTAACTCAGCTTAACTGGTCTCAGTTCAAAATCAATTAACACGGTTTATTTTTGAGTAACACCCATTGACAAGGGATAAGGACATGGAGAGGTTTCTCATTTTTGAATTTGTTTTAAAATGTTGATTATTGCAGCTTCTAGTGTGAGTTCTGGGTAGGTGGAGATTAATGATTGGTCAAATTGTCTGGTGCGGAACCAAAGTCAATGTTTAGATGGAAAAGAGTATTTGCCTTGCAGAAGCAGTGTTACTGAGCAGAACATCACCACACTTCAGACTGTCTTGCGTTTCTTTGATGACCTTTGAACTTTTTCGATTGATATTTTCCGACCTTGTGACCCTGTGCTGGGAACTCACCATCTCCAGTTCGTGTGCGATCAATAAAATGTAACAACCCAGTTTGAATTCAAGCAAAAGGTTCTCTCTAAAGCGTAAGGATGACAACGTAGACCCGATTCACATGTTACATGTGTTGCGTTGTTCAGTCAGATCCTGTTACATGAACATCTCACACAGTTTTTTCAATTCAAAATCCTGTTTAAAAGCGATCACTTCCAGACATATTGGCCAGTTCCTGCCCGGTAACTGCTGTGTGTGCATATAGGATGTGAGCTAGCGCCCAGTCCCACGCCAATTCCCAAATGCAGCCTCTTCTCACTTACCCTCCACAAGCACCTGTTCGTCCTCACAAAGCCCTCAGGTTCAGTTACAGGCCTTTTTATGTGCGCTAGCTCGGCAGCTAACCAGGAAAAGGTCAGCTTTAAACGAGAGCCAGGATCCTTGATTGGATCGTTGGGATTTAAACCTCTGCTTTTAAAGACGTATCGTTTCACCTGGGCGGGTGAATCTTTGCCCTTCTCATCGCAGGTCCCAGAAACACCTTGAGTCTGGATCTGTCAACCTCGAGAGGTGCCACTGATCATAAACATGCTTTCAGGGGCTTTATTGGCATTGTGATACGCATATTTGTTTGTCAGGTGTAGATAGTCGTAATTCGAATTCCGGGCTTAGCATTGCTAACTCTAGGATTAATTATTCGGAGAATATAAATGCCAGTTGTAAATCCTTCAAATCTGATATGAACATCAGATACTGTCGGTGTTCATGCTATTCAAATCTCTTGGTGGAACTATGAAAATGCTGCTTTTAATTTGATCCTTTTAAAGACAACAGTATGTGGTGTGTAAACAGAAACCTCATCGACCGTCAGGGTTCTAGGTACGAACACCTGACACTAGTCCGAGCCAAACACGACATCTTCCTTGTGTTCGAGAGAGCCGTGTCACAGGCCGGCGAAGATGGCAGCGCTGGCAGCTGTCCTGACGGTCTGCAGGGGCCTTCCTCAGCTGTCCCAAACCTATTATCACCTTCTAGAAGTTTCCACAGGACCCGGACCTCCTCGCGTCCCTCAGAGCCAGCCCTGGACTCAGCAGTCACTGAAAGCAGGGCGGGAACCCAAGACGGCATCACTGGACCGAGGTGTTTCGGGGGTAATTATACAGCGCCTGTCCAAAGCTTGGAAACACCTGGTCTTTAAGCGTTTTTCAGAAACACATGCATGTTTCTATGGTTTGTATGACAACAAACCAGGTAATTCAACAGTATGAAGATTTTCTTTGACTGAAATATACAGATATTGGTACAATAAGCGTAATCCCTGCCCGACACATTTTTTCAGGTCTCGGAAAGAGGACATGTCCGGGTAAAAGAAGACGTCTGGTCACCCTACATGTAAGGTACATGACCTATAGACTGTGACTGAGTGACTGATTGAGTGATTACATTCATGCATTAAAAACAGGTGGCGCATGTGTCTCTCAAAAATGCTAAATGCTAGGTGTTTCTAAATGTGTGACAGGCCCTGTAATCCACAGTCCTGCTTGATGAATCAGGAGGTGGAGCAGACAAACACAAACAGGGTGTGTTATGTACCGTCCCACACAGCAGCAGAGAGAGAAGGCCGTTTAGAGCAAAGTCCATGAGCGAGGCTGTGGGTGGTGTCAGGGTTCAGCGTTCAGGAGCTGGCTGCTGGAGACCACACTCCCATGACTGAACTGTTTCGTTTTCCCGTTTGGACCATCTGGGTTGAGTTAAG
Source organism: Hypomesus transpacificus (assembly GCF_021917145.1). Taxonomy (NCBI): domain Eukaryota; kingdom Metazoa; phylum Chordata; class Actinopteri; order Osmeriformes; family Osmeridae; genus Hypomesus; species Hypomesus transpacificus. The sequence goes on along the minus strand of NC_061061.1, from coordinate 841,896 downwards.
CAGCGTTCCAGAAGAGCGGTGAGACCCTGTGGTTGGTGTTCCCTCTCATAGAGGCTCAGATGAGAGTGCTGACTCATCCCAATGTCATTCAGGTGGCTGCTTGTGTACCGGTGTGATAAAGCAACTATTCTACACTCCTTTTACTGACTTCAAGCCTTGACTTTGAAACACAATCATTGTATACACAATAACATCATACAGTGCTTGTGACAATCTACAGATACATTGATCACTGGGTAGCCCCATAATGCAGTGAAGTACATTCTAATAGACCTCACCAATCTACTATCCTCCTCTTTCCTCGCTATCTCTCCTCCTGTCTCTGGGTCCCTTGTATACACAATAACATCATACAGTGCTTGTGACAATCTACAGATACATTGATCATCCAATGACTGTCAAATGAACAGGGAGACTGGAGTGAAATCTAACATGTCATCAACCACCTAGTCCTAGATGAAGACTGAGTGCGTGGCTGTTGAACTGGTGAACATACTGTGGTGTATGTGCGGTCAGGCTCACGGTAAGGGTTGGGCATTATGCCACATCAGCGTTGTGTCCAGGGATGCTGCAGGACAAACAAAAGATTTGCCCCAGGTGAGAGAAGTTGTGAAGCTGAAAAAGGAAGTTATTGTAGTGTTGACAACATTAACATTCAACATTTGTACCATTGCTACGATAAACCAGGACTACAAAAACAAGTGTGGCCCACCTAAAGAGAAAATGTTTGTGCTAGTTTTGACACTAGCCTGTTTTGAGGAAAGAGAAATGGGACAAGACCCAGCTTGTTGACAGAGATGGGAAGTTACTTTGGTATTGTACTTACAGTAAGTAGATTTTCTGGTATCAGTACTTTTACTTTAGTGTCTATTTTTCCGACAACATTTTACTTTCACTCTTGAAAATATTGACACAAATACTTTCAACTTCTCAAAACAGGCTTGTTACTTTAGTTTTAATCTGTATTTGGAGTCATGATCAATAGTCATTGCGCACCTTGTGTAATTTCCTGGCTATCATCCACAGAAAACGTAAATTAGTCTATGAAGCTACCATGGAGCAAGGCAGAAGGCAACAAGAAGAATGTCTAACCTTCTGGATGAGACAGAGGGAGTTAGCAATGTCGACATGACAGAGAAGAGAGACCTGATCACCCATGTTCTGGATGAGACAGAGGGAGTTAGCGATGTGGACCTGACTGAGAAGAGAGACCTGATCACCCATGTTCTGGATGAGACAGGGGGAGTTAGCGATGTGGACCTGACTGAGAAGAGAGACCTGATCACCCATGTTCTGGATGAGACAGGGGGAGTTAGCGATGTTCACATGACTGAGAAGAGAGACCTGATCACCCATGTTCTGGATGAGACAGGGGGAGTTAGCGATGTTCACATGACTGAGAAGAGAGACCTGATCACCCATGTTCTGGATGAGACAGGGGGAGTTTGCGATGTGGACATGACTGAGAAGAGAGACCTGATCACCCATGTTCTGGATGAGACAGGGGGAGTTTGCGATGTGGACATGACTGAGAAGAGAGACCTGATCACCCATGTTCTGGATGAGACAGGGGGAGTTAGCGATGTCCACATGACTGAGAAGAGAGACCTGATCACCCATGTTCTGGATGAGACAGGGGGAGTTAGCGATGTGGACATGACTGAGAAGAGAGACGCTCCTGATCACCCTGGACCCATGAGGGAGATGTCTGAAATTGTTGGTGTCAAAAAGGATTCCTGGCGAATACGCTGCATGTCTATAGTGTAATTTTGTATTCATGTATTAATATGATGTGAGGTTTTACTTTGCATACTTTTACTTAAGTATGTCAGAGCCCATACTTTTTTATTTTGACTTAAAAAGTGTAGTCAGCACTTCAACCTTTACCAGAGTCTTTTTAAACATGGGTAGGCCTATCTGTACTTCTACTTGAGTGAAGGATGTGTGCACTTTTGCCATCTCTGCTTGTTGAGTAGGCTGGTTCTGGAAAACTATAATTTAGAAAATGACTTCATGTTATTAGCATGAGCTTGGTGTAAAATGACTGGTGCTTCTGTTGTGTGTTACGAATGGAAGAGGGTGTTTAGAAGGCTGTGGCGGGTAAGGGAGACCGTAAACAGGGAGGATGAAATGTTTTCTGGAACTTTCCTTTCACACTGGAAGCACGTGTTGGGCTATGGAGCAAAAACAAAGGAGAGAAAAAAGAAAATAACTCAGAGAAACGTTGGCCCAAACATTTGGATGCGATTGTGCATTTCACACTTGCTTGTCAAATCAAATTTGAGACACACACACATACACGCCAGGATAGAGTTATCACCATAACAACCACAGGACATATATGATGGTTGATCTTGACAATGTGAATTGTTCTTCTAATTACAGCAGCTCCTGTCTGCATGTAGTTCCTCAGCTCTCTTGACAGAGCAGAGACTATCCCAGTATGTCGGTGTGCAGGCAGCAACATCACAGGGTTGTTGTGTTTGTCACAACTCCAAGAGCTACTTTAGAGATCAAGCTGCGTACTGGTACTCTCTCTCTCTCTCTCTCTCTCTCTCTCTCTCTCTCTCTCTCTCTCTCTCTCTCTCTCTCTCTCTCTCGCTCGCTCGCTCGCTCGCTCTCTCTCTCTCTCGCTCTCTCTCTCTCTCTCTCTCTCTCTCTCTCTGTTTCTCTCTCTCTCTGTTTCTCTCTCTCTCTCCACCTGGTCTATCCGCCAGTGAAGGCCTTGTCCTCATCTAAGTTTGGTTCTTTCTGTAATCCTCTACTTAGTGGTCCCTGCCAGCTCCCCAGACCTAAATAGACCCTCCCCCCTTAATGACCCCTCTACTATACACCCCCTTCTCCCCTAAGACGCACCCCTTCCCTCCTCCCCCTCCATGATCCTCCCCAAACACACCTTGCCAGTCTCGTAAAAGAGGACCCGGCCTTGTGTGCTGCTCCCTGGCATGGCAGCTGGCTGAAGGGCCTGCTCAAGAGCAGTCTGTACGTCGAGGATGGAGGGAGAGGTGGGGTGAGGAGGGGGGGGAGGGGAGGGGGGGGGGGGGGGAGGGGGAGGGGGAGGAAGAGGTGGGGTGAGGAGGGGAGGGGGGGAGGGGGGGGAGGGAGAGGTGGGGTGAGGAGGGGGGGGAGGGGAGGGGAGGGGAGGAGGGGAGGGGGAGGAAGAGGTGGGGTGAGGAGGGGAGGGGGGGAGGGAGGGAGGGAGAGGTGGGGTGAGGAGGGGGGGGAGGGGAGGGGAGAGGAGGAGGTGGGGTGAGGAGGGGGAAGGGGAGGGGAGGGGAGGTCTGGAGAGGAGCCCAAGGTTTCCAGGGATGGGGTCTGATGAATCGGTACCTAGAGGGATGGTCTGAGTCTAAATGTGTTTGGACATAACACCTACATGAACCCCACTCTGTGAGTGTGTGTGGGTGTGTGTGGGTGAGTGTCTGTGTTGTGTGTGTGTGTGGGTGTGTGAGTGAGTGTGTGTGTGTGTGTGTGTGTGTGTGTGTGTGGGTGAGTGTGAGTGTGAGTGTGTGTGTGTGTGTGTGTGTGTCTGTGTGTGTGTGTGTGGAGGTCAGCTGGGGGCTTTGATGTGATTAGATTGACATCGCTTGAGGCCTTGTTTGAATCGTAATTCATTTCAACAGGAAGAAGAAACAGCTGGCAGAAGCATTCACTCCAACGACCAGGAAATGATCCCTAACCCAGACCGTCCCTAACCCAGACCGTCCCTAACCCAGACCGTCTCTAACCCAGACCGTCCCTAACCCAGACCGTCCCTAACCCAGACCGTCCCTTACCGTCCCTAACCCAGACCGTCCTAACCCAGACCGTCCCTAACCCAGACCGTCTCTAACCCAGACCGTCCCTAACCCAGACCGTCCCTAACCCAGACCATCCCTAACCCAGACCGTCCCTAACCCAGACCGTCCCTAACCCAGACCGTCTCTAACCCAGACCGTCCCTAACCCAGACCGTCCCTAACCCAGACTGTCCCTAACCCAGACCGTCCCTAACTCAGACCGTCTCTAACCCAGACCGTCCCTAACCCAGACCGTCTCTAACCCAGACCGTCCCTAACCCAGACCGTCTCTAACCCAGACCATCCCTAACCCAGACCATCCCAAACCCAGACCATTCCTAACCCAGACCATCCCTAACCCAGACCATCCCTAACCCAGACCATCCCAAACCCAGACCATTCCTAACCCAGACCATCCCTAACCCAGACCATCCCTAACCCAGACCATCCCTAACCCAGACCATTCCTAACCCAGACCATCCCTAACCCAGACCATCCCTAACCCAGACCATCCCTAACCCAGCTCCGCAGCGTTTCCAGAGCGCCTGGACACCCTGCACCTCTCCCCCAGCACTTTACAAGATGAAGAGTAAATGTAAAACAATAAAAGATTTTGGTCGCCTGCCGTTGCTATGGCGTTGTTACACCCAGACAGGGTGGAGGGGGACAGAGGGTCAGACAGAGAATGGAATGTACATCTTCAGGTTCCCTAGGCGACCATACAGGAAATGAGTACATGTGTACGCCTCTACAACCTGAGCTCTATAACCGGGCCTGCACAGATTACACAGATATCTACATCTCTATAACCTGGAATATACAGATTACACAGATATCTACATCTCTACAACCTGGAATGTACAGATTACACAGATATCTACATCTCTACAACCTGGAATGTACAAATTACACAGATATCTACATCTCTATAACCAGGCCTGCACAGATTACACAGATATCTACAGCAGAGGAGAAGGAAGGAAGAACAAGTGGAAGAGGATAGAGAGGATAGAGAGGCGGGGAGGTGGGGAGGAGGGGAGGAGGAGGAGGGAGGTGAAGAATGCGTGAAGCCCAGCCACTCTGTATGAAACTGGAACAGCAGCAAGTGGAATGGGAGAGGTGGGCTGTTCCACTGGGAGGAGTGCTCCTGCAGGAGCACAGCCAGCACTCTCTCCTGGGAGAGGGGGTGTGTGTGTCTCTGTCTGTGTGTGTGTGTGTGTGCCAGGGCTGGTCTTCTGGGGAGAAGAGCACTAAAAGAGGCACGTTCCTGTTATGGAGCTGGAGAGGCTCGGAGAGAGGCTGGTGGACAGAGGCTGGGAGAGAGGCTGGGAAAGAGGCTGGTGGAGAGAGGCTGGGAAAGAGGCTGGTGGAGAGAGGCTGGTGGAGAGAGGCTGGGAAAGAGGCTGGTGGAGAGAGGCTGGAAGAGAGGCTGGTGGAGAGAGGCTGGGAGAGAGGCTGGGAGAGAGGATGGTGGAGAGAGGCTGGGAGAGAGGATGGTGGAGAGAGGCTGGGAAAGAGGCTGGTGGAGAGAGGCTGGTGGAGAGAGGCTGGGAAATAGGCTGGTGGAGAGAGGCTGGAAGAGAGGCTGGTGGAGAGAGACTGGGAGAGAGGCTGGGAGAGAGGCTGGTGGAGAGAGGCTGGTGAAAAGAGGCTGGGAAAGACGCTGGTGGAGAGAGGCTGGTGGAGAGAGTCTGGGAGAGAGGCCGGTGGAGAGGCTGGTGGAGAGGCTGGTGGAGAGGCGATAGGTGTGTGTTAGTGAGTGTGTGTTAGTGAGTGTGTGTTATTGTTTGTGTTTTGTGTGTGTGGGGGGGGTGTTAATGTGTGTGTGTGTGTGTGTGCGTGCGTGCGTGCGGTGGAGAATGAGGAAAACATTGTAAAGCGCAGCTGTACTTGAGATCCCAGGGGAAAAATCAGGAGAGAGAGGGGAGGAGGAGAGAGAGGCGAGGAGGAGGAGAGAGAGTGAGAGAGGGGAGGAGAGAGAGGCAATGAGAAGAGAGAGAGGAAAGATGAGAGTAATAGAGAGAGAGAGAGAGAGAGACAGAGAGACAGAGAGAGAGACAGAGAGAGAGACAGAGAGAGAGACAGAGAGAGAGACAGAGAGAGAGAGGAGCTAGTGAGATGCCCAGAGATGCTCTGAGAGGGACCTGCTGAGAGCAGGCTGGACCAGCTGAACACCCTGCCTGGGTATGAGAGCAGACCAGCTGAACACCCTGCCTGGATATGAGAGCAGGCTGGACCAGCTGAACACCCTGCCTGGATATGAGAGCAGACCAGCTGAACACCCTGCCTGGGTATGAGAGCAGGCTGGACCAGCTGAACACCCTGCCTGGGTATGAGAGCAGACCAGCTGAACACCCTGCCTGGATATGAGAGCAGGCTGGACCAGCTGAACACCCTGCCTGGATATGAGAGCAGACCAGCTGAACACCCTGCCTGGGTATGAGAGCAGGCTGGACCAGCTGAACACCCTGCCTGGGTATGAGAGCAGACCAGCTGAACACCCTGCCTGGATATGAGAGCAGGCTGGACCAGCTGAACACCCTGCCTGGGTATGAGAGCAGGCTGGACCAGCTGAACACCCTGCCTGGGTATGAGAGCAGGCTGGACCAGTTGAACACCCTGCCTGGGTATGAGAGCAGGGTGACAGTTTGCGATCTGTTACCTCAATAAAGAAACATCCAAGCCGCATCTTTGGCCTGACGCAGTTAACAGGTCTCTCTCTCTGGAGGTGAAATGAAACTAACACATTTCCAGTGCCCCCTCCCCCACACACACACACACATAAACACACTAATAGGCACACACACACAGAGTAATAGACACATGAACACTCATACATACACACAAGGACCCCAACACAGGTGCACCCCGACATGCTTTCAACCTCTCCCCCCTCCCTCCCCTCTCCCCCTCCCCCCCTACCTCCCCCTATCCCCCCCTCCCCCCTTCACCCACTCCCTTCCCCTGCCAGCCCCTCTCCCCCGTTCTGTCAGTCAACATTACAGGCTGTTAACAGCCTCCATGCAGCCGGCGTTCCAGGAGCTGACTTTAGAGCACAGCCCCTGGAGTCAGCCGCTGTGAAACCTGCTAGCGCTAGTATCATAAACCTTCTAGCCCTAGTATCATAAACCTGCTAGCCCTAGTATCATCAACCTGCTAGCGCTAGTATCATCGACCTGCTAGCGCTAGTATCATAAACCTGCTAGCGCCAGTATCATAAAGCTGCTTAAAATCATTAACCTGCTAGCATTAGCATCACAAACTTGCTAGCGTTAGTAACATAAACCTGCTAGCATTAGTACCATAAAACTGCTAGTGTTAGTACCATGAACCTGCTAGCGTTAGTATTGCAAACTTGCTAGAATTATTATCATGAGCCTGCTAGCATCAGCTTCGCCTGACACATCTTCCCCCTCAGAATCTTCCAGAAGGACAATTGGGCGGGAAACTAGAAGCTTAAGGAGGGGTGTTATGCAATCGCACAGTGTGTCTTCATATAGCTTTGAGGTTTCCTCTGGTCCCTGTGTGGTGTGCTGCCCCTGGGAGCACCTCTGACCTGAATCAACACATTATCCTTACACAGAACCATCTGGGAAGTCGTCCTTGGAAACTGTTTGGAAAAGTTCAGGGACTTTCCAAAATTACTTAAAGATATTTGGTTGAACCATCTGTCTATCACGGTCTATCACAGACTAACTTAAGCTACCTCCATAGCTGCCAGTAGCTCCTCAGAGGATGCTGGGACCCACTGTGGGTCAAGGGAGGGGGGAGGGGGGAGGATAAATCATGTGTATTTGTTGGTCTTTCCCCTCTCCTTATTACAGGCTTGTGTTTTTAAGGCAGTCTCCTCTGCTGTAACTTATTCTGAGCCATCTATGGCCGTCGTGGTTTGAGGGGGCCCAGGTTCAGGGCCCACAGCCAGAGGTCTGTGCTCGACCCACGCCATGTTCCAGGACCCTGAACCCTGTCCTCCACCCAGGCCCTGTTCCAGTACCCTGAACCCTGTCCTCCACCCAGGCCCTGTTCCAGTACCCTGAACCCTGTCTTAGAGTCTAACCCTGTCCTGTGTAATCCTACCCTACAGTCTGCCCAGTCAGCTCTCTGTCCTCCATCCTGGAGTTTAGGAAGATGAAGAGTTTAGAGGGGTTTAAGGGGGCTTTCCTTCGCTAGTCTGGAGTGGATCAGAGAACTGAAGGTGACAACAGAGCCAAGCGGTCGACTTCTTGACTTTCTCCGGTTTCATTATTTACAACATTGCTTTTGTTTGAGTTTCTCTCAGACACCCTTTTGGTGGACGTGCAGATTGAAAACCCTACTTACTTAATTGCAATTTTATCAATTGAACTCGATCTTTCGACAAGACTACAACGCTGGACTGCAAAACACAAGTTCTTGTTGTGGGGAATCTTTGTCTGATTAAAATGATAGATACCTACTGGTAGCTGTCATCGGCCCTCTGCTGCTTTAACTACACCAACACACTAAACCTTTCACATCAAAGCCCACAAACAAACTAAAAAAGGAAACATATGCCAAATAACAAAAAAAACTAAAACATCACTAGCACACATGTTTTTTACAACCAAGGGCACAAGATGGCACAGAATCATCTGCGTGCCAACAAGAATGAAAACTCGCTTTTAAGAAGGCCAAAACATTTCCTGAGTGTCTGTCCTCTTGCTGAAGTCCGTGGTGTATTGGTGAAATGAAAACCTCCTTCTCTTCAGGGTCAGAGAGGAATGCATCCTGGGCCACAGAGTGAGTCATGTTTGGTTGGCACCAACCTCCCAGAGCCATTTTCGACAGAAAGGCGGAGCAAAGTCTTGGATTAGGGGGTGGTGGCATGCTTCAGGCCTGGTCTCACCAGTTACGGTTGTACGGAGAAATGCTAGAACTCTGGCTTCGGTCCCTCCGGCCATATTCCAGAGCTCCAGGGTGTGGCTCAGACCATTCCTAGGACGGCTGTCAACCAGTGAGGATCTGTTTAGGCTGTGGTCTAGTCACATGCTTGTGGCCAGAACAGTATGGGTTTGTGGGCCCCGTGGCATCTGGGAATTGTAGTTTCCTGGACCTGTAGAATGTGGAGAGTGGACCATCAACTGACTGAAGCTAAACTCCAATCAGGATTGAGTAACTCGGAACAACAGTGTACAGTATGTTGCTTGTCTCCCCAGGATGGAAGATTGGTGAATGTGACCAAGACCACAACCTCAATGATGGGGCTGAAAGGCTTTAGAGATGGAGAGGTGGAGAGGTGGAGGGGTGGAGAGGTGGAGAGATGGAGGGATGGAAGGCTGGAGGGGTGGAGGGGTAGAGAGGTGGAGGGCTGGAGGGGTGGAGAGGTGCTAGGGTGGTTGCATTTCTGGTGCTTCTGTAGTACAGGAACGGTGAGGAAGGAAAGGTCGTTCCAGGCTGCAGCTCTCAGGGAAACATTTTCATGGCTGCTAATTATCCTCGGCCCATTGCACCCGACTCATTAGTATGCTTTGGAGTGGCTGTTCCGTTTGGCTTGGCCAGGGTCTGTGTTGAACATGGCTGGGACAACCTGGGACCTGGAGATAGAGCACACACTTTCCACCCCCAGACACCTCAGAGCCCGCCACTCGCTGGGACAAAGTAGCCATTTCAAAACACGCGTCAACTTGAAAGCCACGCAAGAGCAGTCTCTGACCCTTTGCGTTGCTGCCATGTGAGCCGCTACAGCAGGAAAAACACAACCTCAGGCAGGAAGCTCTTCGTAGGTGTGGGCAGCTCAAGGAAATGTGTAAATAAACATCTTGACGCCTCCATGTCATCAACAGCTTGTTGATGGTTGACTGTGTGGCCCTCCTGAAGTCCTGATGTCAGCAATAGAAGGGTCACCATGGAGATGTTGGATTCGGCTGACTGCTGCTGTTGTTGTTTTTGTTTTTGTGTTGAGTGTTTTGCTCCAGGAGTGAGACATGCTGCTATCACTCTCTCTCTCTCTCTCTCTCTCTCTCT